>NW_021146845.1:0-25000 GCF_002837175.3 Physeter macrocephalus
ACAGTGAAAATTGACTTGGAAATACAAAGACAACTACTAAGGTAAGAGGCAGCATTTTGCTTCTGAAAAATATCTCAGATTAAGAGAATAAGAAAGAAAAAGGGACAGGACACCTTTCTTGAAGCTTGGGAAAGCATCTACTCCAAAGCAGCCTGACACTTCATTGTTTCTTTCCCTACAATGTCACTCTTAATACAAAATGCAGTGTCCAAGCTGTTCAAGAGCTGGTGAGTACAGAAGAAGTCTTTTCTTTTCTGTATAATAACGATCTTTTGTATTTGTGATACACAAATTATGAGTATTTTCATACTTCTGAATTCACTTGCCCTTCACAAGAACCCTGTGAGAGTAGATATTCATTTCACTACAATTTAAAGTTGAGAGAGCTGAGGCTCTGAGAAGTTAAAGAAAGCTGCCTAAAGCCACACAGCAGGTAAGGGATGGAATCCTGTGATCCTTCTACTACTTCAGGCTCTCTCTCTGCATGTAGGGAAGCAAAAAAAGCATACAGTATATATGAACAGTCATCTACTAAACAGAACAGAATCCATCGATTAACTAGAATAGTTTATTTCTTTCTATGCATTTTTTAGCCAAAATACATATATGAAAATAAACTGATTTCTAAAGTTTAATTTTAAAATAATATGAAAAATTTGAACAGATGAGTTCCCAGGGAAAGAATGGACATGCCTACTTTGACCCCCAATCTATGAGGAAGTGCCTCCACAAGACAGCAAACTAGAGAACAGGGTAGCAGGGAAAGTGAAAATATCATTCCTTCGAAAGTTCAGCAGGCAAAGATGGCACAATAACACCCCTAGGGCCCCAATCCACATAATGGTCCATCTGTTTCCCTCCCCTCATGAGGGGACCTACGCAGGGTAAGTGGAGCAGCCCTTCCCGTCTTCCGTGGCTGTCCCAGTAACAACTTAGTAAGCACCTACCACATGCATGGCACCACATGAGGAGAGTTACCTGCTGTACTACTGGGAATCCCCACAACACCACAAGGAAGGCATTATTATTGCCATCTTACACATGAGAAAACCTCAGTCACTGAAAAGTTAACCTTCAAAGATCCTTCAGCCAGCAAATCCAGATGACTCCAAAAACCAACCCCTTCTCACTAGTCTATTCCAGGTCTTACTCCAAACAAATAAACATATTCTCATTCTCTTAGAAAAATCATTAGACTCAGCCATAAAAAGGAATGAAGTAGTGATACATGCTGCATGCAATATAGATGAACCTTGAAAACATGATGCTTGAAAACATGATGCTAAGTGAAAGAGGCCAGATGCAAAAAGTCACATATTGTGTGATTTCATTTAAATGAAATATCTAAAATAGGTAAATCCATACAGTAGGTAAGCAAATTAGTGGTGCCTGGGGCTGGGGAAAAGGGAGAATGGGAGTGACTGCTTAACGAGTAGGGGGTTTCCTTTTAGGGTAATGAAAATATCATGGAACTAGACAAATATGATGGATGCACAACATTGTGAATGTACTAAATACCACCTAATTGTTCACTTTAAAATGGTAAATTTTATGTTATAGGAATTTTACCTCAGTTAAAAAAAAAAAATCGGAGTGGAGCAGAGGGCAGGAGGACAGTTAGTGTCATTTGCCTAGTTAGCCTTTTACACAATGCCACACTACATATTGCTCAAGGGCACCCAGCTCTAGAGGCAAAAAAGATTCATCTTAAGCAACACAAAGGGGAAGCAGCCCTATGATGAGGGTATTGAGGCTGTGCCTAGGATCCCCAGGAGAGAGTACCAGGTCAACCGGACAGATCAGCCATCTGTGCAGGATGAAAGAGCGCCAGAGAGCCGCAGACCTCAGGGTCAGTGCACATCACCCTACTCTCCTTTGCCTTTAATGTCTACAATCATATAGATGATTTTTTACAGCCCTATAAGGAAGCCTGAGGCACTGCAATCAAAGAGAGACTTATTTAGATTTACATATAATATTTACTAATATGGGAAAATAGACATTAGGATTTTCAGCAATAGCTGAAAAAAGGTAAAACATTTAATTGATGGAAATATCAACTTAATGAAACCATTCTACTTCCCAATCATTCTAGATTACATAGACTTTACTGTACCTACTGGAGAGATGGGACAAATATTTATAATTTGAATTAAACTTCCACATTTTGCTAAAAACAAACTTAAAACTAAAAGTGAGGATCCCAACACTGACAGAGTATCTTCCATCTTAGAGGTTTAACAAGATGAAAAACCTGGGGCGGGGGGTAGGGAGGGTGCGGCATGGTGACTAACCATTTTTTTTCTTTTTTTTGCAACAGGAAAATAAATTATATTTTCATTGACTTGTTTTGTAAATCTGGATTTTTACATTAGGTTAAGATGATACATCCGTATTTACCATTTACCTTAAGGTGGATTATGGTACAAGATGGATCTGTCTTAGACTTTATCCATCAAGCTTTTTTATTTTTTTTAACATCTTTATTGGAGTATAATTGCTTTACAATGGTGTGTCAGTTTCTGCTGTATAACAAGGTGAATCAGCTATACATATACATATATCCCCATATCTCCTCCCTCTTGCATCTCCCTCCCACCCTCCTTATCCTACCCCTCTAGGTGGACACAAAGCACTGAGCTGATCTCCCTGTGCTATGCGGCTGCTTCCCACTAGCTATCTATTTTACATTTGGTAGTGTATATAAGTCCATGCCACTCTCTCACTTTGTCCCAGCTTACCTTTCCCCCTCCCCATGTCCTCAGGTTCATTTTCTATAACACGATAATTTTATGTAATGTCCTTTAATCTGTAAGTTAATCATGAAAATTAAAAGTCCTTTATTTATTGTAAAATAAGTTGAACTAAAGTTTACATTTCACTTTGTGGTCAAAAATATCTTTTAGAGTTGTTAGAAAATGCTTAAAAAGAAAGGAGACAAAGTGATGATACTGCTTTGGCTTTCAATCAGAAACCATTTCTTAAACTATACCTATAAGCACAGGATCTTTAGTATTGAAATTTGGGAAGAAATAAAAACTAACCTTTAGCTTACTTAGCCTGCTGTAAAAGAATGCTCAAACCATCCCTTTCAGAAAGGATTATTTTGTAAAGATATATTCAATTTTAATGTTTTAAAGCATCCTAGATAAATCTTTTTAAAAAAAGCAATAGTAGCAATCAACAAGTTGTTTTCAAGGTTTCTACTATATTATATGTAAACCAATATACCATAATATCAACCAATATAGTAAGTGCAGGAATGATGCCATTAACACTGACTGCAAAAAGTGTTTTCACTACTCAGTACTGCAGCTTTCATTCCAACTAGTTACACATATAAACTAAGTTCAACAACATTAAACTTGAAATCATAAAGTTAAAGAATTGCAATATTGCAAATAATGCATAAGAAAATAAGATCTCAAAGAAAGTATGCATATACTTTATACTCTTATGTACTTTGTCAGATCATTTAAATACATAAACCAAGGACACAGTATATATGCCATTAACTTTGAATGCAAACACTACTATGAAATTTTTAAGTTTATTTTGCTATCAACATCTATTAAATAAAGGTTTTTAAAAATTATGCTTTAAAATAACATCAAGGCAGTTTAGAAAAATCTTTCAAATTTTTTAATTTGCATACACCCTATGACCCAGCAATCCCACTCTGAGAAATCTATCCTAAAGAATAACAGCATTGTAACTTATGCATTATGTAAAATGCTCAGTCCAGTACTACTTATAATATTGAAAAGATTAAAAAATTTGACTCATAATATTGAGACTTTTCCCAAACTAATCTATAGAGTCAATGCAATCCCAATAAAAATCTCTACAGGTTTGTTTCTTTGTTGTCAGTGCTATATTTTATTTTGTTTTGTTTTGAGTTTGTTTTGTAAGACTTGAAAATCTGATTCTAAAATTTATATGGAATTATCTGGAAAGGTACAAGAATTACTAAGACATTCAAGAAGAACAAGGTAGGAGTGCTATGGACTGCATATGTCCCCCAAAATTCATATATTGAAGCCCTAACCCCCAAGGATATTTAGTGATGGTATTTGGAGGCAGAGCCTTTGGGAGGTAATTAGAGTTAGATGAGGTAATGAGGGCAGGGCCCTCATGATGGGATTACTGTCCTTATAAAAGAGAAAGATACAAGAGAGCTGCCTCCCCACTCTTCCATCTCTCCCTAGGTGCATGCAACAAAGAAAGGCCATGCTAGGACATCATGAGATGACAGCTGTGTGCAAACCAGGAAGAGGGCCCTCACCAGATACTGAATCTGTTGGCATCTTGATCCTGGACTGCCCAGCCTCCAGAACTCTTGAGAAATAAATGTCTGTTGCTTAAGCCACCCAGTCTATGAAATTCTGGTTTTAAAACTAAGACAGGGAAGACCTGCTCTAATGAGGGCAAGATTTAACATAAAACTATAGTTATGAAGACAGTGTGGGATCAGATCAAAGACAAAGCAAATGACAGAACAGAAACAAGAGTCCAGAAATCCACTCAAATATGGACACTTAGTTTCTGAAAAAAAGGTAGCACAGTACAGCAGTATGGAAAGAATGGAACAACTGGATAGCTATATGGGGAGGGGGGCGGTGGTGAAACTTGATCCCTACCTCACACCATATTGAAAAAAATCTTTTCCAAATGGAGTATAGATCCAAATGTGAAAGGTAAAACAGGATAATAACAGGAAATACTCTGAAGGGCAAGAAAAGAATACTAAAAAATGAAAAACACTAGCCATAAAACAAAATATTGATAAACTGGAATGCATTAAAACTAAGAACGTCTGTTCAAAAGACACCATTAAGAGAGTAAAAGGCAAGCCACAGAGTGGAAGCAGATATTTGTAAGGCATGTATCCAATAAAAAACTCCTATCCACACTATATAAGAAAGAACTCCTACAAATCAATAAGACAAAGATAAACCAATAGAAAAATGAGCAAGAGACTTAAGTAGCCACTTCGCAAAAGAAGTTATCAGTACACAGATGAAAAATGATCAATCTTATTAGTCATCAGTGAAACGCAAATTAAAACTACAATAAGAGAACATTACACACCCACCAGAATGGCTGAAATTAAAGACTAGCAAGGATATAGAGCAACAAGAACTTTCATAAACTCCTGGTGGGAAGGTAAAATTCTACAACTATTCTGAAAACAATGGGCATTACCTTCTAAAGTGGTAAAACTATGTATACCCTTTAACCCAGTGATTCTACTCCTAAGTACATAGCAAAAGAAATGCAGGTACATGTGTAGCAAAAGAAATATACAATAATGTTCACAGTAGCATAATTCATAATAGCCAAAAACTAGACAACCCAAAGGTTTAACTATAAGGTTTACAACAGAAAGCATACTTAAGTGGTACTATAAAAATTTAAAAAGTTAAAAAAAAGCAGGAAACAAATATCAAGAAGTCAGGATGATGGTACTCTTCTGTGGGGAAGGGAAGCAGCACTCTAGCGCTGGCAGTGTTCCTTTTCTTGACCTGGGTGGTGGTCACATAGGGATTCACTTCATAATAATTCACTGATTTATGCATTTATTTTTTATCCTTTTTTCTTTTACCCTCTTTTTACCCTGATTTGTGTACTTATGTTTTACTTGCATAACTCTTATAATCCTTCACAGAAAGAAAAAAAGTTGGAAAAAAATCTAATCTGAGTTATAGTGCCAGCTCCAAGTCACATGGAATTAGGAGATACTTCACAGTTTCCAATCACTAGCTTGAAAATATAGGACTTCTCCCCACATAATGCTATGCTGAACAAATTGTTATCAAATCATTCTGAAAATTTCAAATATTAAAGGCAAAGTATATTATTCTCTCAAATTAAGATATTCAAAGAAAACACACTTTACAAAAGCAACACTATTTGAAAAAAAAATTGTTAATTAAAAAAAATACCTAGGAATTAAGTAATTTCCCATTTTGTTATCAACAGTAGCATTACATTTTAAATTAATAAGTTTCTTGTAAAAGATTTATTGAAGAAGAAATTCCAAACTTACCTCTCTATTGGGTGTACCTTCATCAAGCTGCTCTGTAAATGAAGACGTCCTGCTCCTGGTTCTCGTTGGCGTTGAAGAATTGGAGGAAGCCTAGATTTAAAAATTATTGCACAAATTAGAAAGACTACATTGATGAGCGCACTATGTACTAGGTAGTCCTTCTCACAGTCCATGCCCAAAGAACCCAGTGAAAGGAAGGAAAAGAGCAAATACATGAAAAACAGAAAAGGATAACTGAAACATAATCAACTAGCAGACCCAGGCTACCTACTGGGTCCTTGGTCTGATTCTGCCACCAACTAGAACTATGATCTTAGCTAAATTAACATTTTGAGGGCTAAAATTAACCTCAAAAATAAGGTTGTGATAACATAAGATAACATTAGGACTTCCCTGGTGGCGCAGTGGTTAAGAATCCTCCTGCCAATGCAGGGGACACGGGTTCAAGCCCTGGTCCAGGAAGATCCCACATGCCACGGAGCAACTAAGCCTGTATGCCACAACTACTGAGCCTGCGCTCTAGAGCCCACAAGCCACAACTACTGAGCCTGCGTGCCACAACTACTGAAGCCCGCACACCTAGAGCCCGTGCTCCGCAGCAAGAGAAGCCACCGCAATGACAAGCCCGCATACCGCAAAGAAGAGTAGCCCCCGCTCACCACAACTAGAGAAAGCCCACGTGCAGCAACAAAGACCCAACGCAGCCAAAAATAAATAAAATTTTATTTAAAAGATGATAACATTAGGGGAAACTGAAACCAGGTGAGAAGTATATGAAAACTCTCTGTACTATCTTTGCAACTTTCCTATAAATCAAATTATTCCAAAATTAAAAGTTCATTAAAAAATAATGTTGTCAATTCAATCTTTAAAGTGCCATCCAGCTCTAATATTCAATATAATGAACTGCACAGGTAAACATCTCTCTAGTCAAGGGCCTTGCTTTGAGAACACCATGCACACCATAGCCCAATACTGAGATGCCAGTCCATTTGTTCTGTAAAGGAACACATGACTCCTATACAGAAACCCACAGGAGAAAGGGCCCCAAATTTAAACTAGGAGTCTGAGGTGTAGTCTAAGGTGAGCTAAAAACAGTCCAAAAACTATAAAACCAAAACTTCAAAACCCCCCATCACCCATAACAAGACAGATCTTAACTCATCTCCACAAAGAAATGTCTCAATGTCTTACCCTTTTGTAGTTTGTACAGCACTACCTAAAAAGGCATTTAATAAATATTTGTGAAATGAACGATTGAATGAACAAATGCAACCCTAATCTGTCAAGTCAGTACATACTGCTGTGGCTATGCTAGAACAGAGAGGTCACTAGAAATGTTGCACACACATACACACATTCTACACACACATATACATACTCAGTTTACAATAAGTCTAACATTTCTAATCAAGACAGATGTTTAATAAACGGTGCTGAGACAAATGGCCATCCATATGGGGGAGCAATATCAATCAGATCCTCACTTCATACTTAAGCTATATTAAAGATTTAAATGATTTTTAATTGAAATATAAGAGAAAATATGAGTCTATTTCTATAATCTCTGAATGGGAAAGAGATTTTTATGTCAGAAGCAGAAATCAAAAGGAATAGATTAATTGGGAGGAGGGGAAAACATCAACAAAACATGACAAAGTTTAATAACCTTTTTTTCTAAACAGCTCTTGTAAGTGCTTAAGTCAGAACTCAGAAAACTCACCACCCCAGTCTTCTCTTCATCTAGGGCAGGGGACCTGAACTCCACCAATGAACATACCCACACGAGAGTCTGAGTCATAAGTGGGTAATATGAGAAAACAGACATGCAAAATTAATACAGTTCATCAGCTGGTGAACATGGAGACACGGAGCTTCATGCAGTCGTTCACAAGAGCTGTGCAGTGCAAGATGTAATGCTGCCAAACTGAGGCGGCTGCAACATTCTTATTAGTACAGCCCCCCAAGTGTGGCTGAGCAGAGCAATCAGCCCAGACTTTCAGGCCCTCCTGAAAATTCTGTAAGTCACCAACTATTCATTAATAGACCCGTTTTCTGCTTAACTAGCTAGACTGAGTTCTGTTGCTTACAGCATAGAATTCCAGCACACACATACCTTCTAAAAGATGAACCAGAAAAATCAACATGTGACCGAAGGAATTAGCTATGTGCAGCAGTTACCTTAGGGGATAAGATATCCCTTCTCAATCAAGATAAAACAGAAACAGTAAGGCCTTAAAATTTTAAGCAACAAAATGGTTGAATGTGAAATAAAGCTGAAGCTTATCAATGTTTTAAATGTCTAGAAAATGTATGAAGCCAACATTGTGCTTAGAAAATGGGAAGGGAAAGCAGTCACTGGACAGTGACCCAGGACTGAAACAAAAATCACAAGTATTCAGAGCACTTCACGAACAGTTCTCACTGAAGTTGAGGGAAGTGCAATAACCCTTCCCACACCTAGAGCCATAAATTTCAAACCACACCAGCTTCAAAGGTTGTAGATGTTTCAAACGCTACCACTATGACTGGGAGAAACTCCATTTGTATTTACTTTTAAATGGTTGTATGGAATATCTCCTTTAATAAAAAAACCACCAGGACTGCCCTGGTGGTCCAGTGGTTAAGAATCTGCCTTCCAATGCAGGGGACATGAGTTCAGTCCCTGGTTGGGGACCTAAGATCCCACATGCCATGGGGCAACTAAGCCCGTGTGCCCCAACTACAGAGCCCACGTGCTCTGGAGCCTGTGCGCCACAACTAGAGAGAAACCCGCACGCTGCAACTAAAACCCGATGCTGCCAAAAAAATTAAATAAATAAATATTTTAAACAACAGACCAAAAAATAAATAAATAAAATAAAAGGGCCACTGAGAGGGCAAAAAGTTAGGAAAGTAATTAGAGAAGTAATACTAGGCTAAAGGATATAGCTCTTAGCTAACCCTCTCTGCTGTGATGCCAAAAAACTGGGGGGTTAATAATTCAGCTTTCCAAATGCCCAGATGCCAGGACAGGGCTACTTCAGACAGGGACCTTGAAATCACTTGAAAAGAACACCTCCACTGTGAATTTTTTTAAGTGGCACTATGTCTTTTTACTTTGGCCTCATGCGAGCCTAATCGTAATTGGAGCCTCATCAGCTCTGGATAAACTGGCAAAATCAAATGTTGGGGTTTATAAAGTTAAAGAATAGGTTCTAACACACACTGTCCTCCGAAAAGTAGTACCACGTGGCAAGGTTTGGCCTGATGCCTTGTAGGTCTTCCTCTGGAGTTGCAAAAGTAAGGATCACATGAGGGAATGGATATGACTGAAAAGTATAAAACATGCATAAAATACTAACTGTACTTGAGTGTTTATCCCAAAGTCCTGGATCTTTAACAGGCTATCCTCACTTCAAAATATATAAGGATTTAGATTCCTTCAAACTAAATTTGGTCTAATTAATTCTCATAGCTTAGAAATCTGTCTTCAGATTTCTCATGGCTATTTACCAAAAAAACCTGATGGCTATATAAGCAGGCTCACAATTAATATTTTTATTGCCAACTAACTGATTATTAATTGACCACAGTCCTCAACTTCAGTATAAAAAAACCCATTTTAGTCACTGTGGTATGCAGAATTTGAAGATGACCCCAAATGACCCTCACCTTGTTAATATGAGATATCACTGCCCTGATTATATTACCTTACATAGCAAAAAGGTTTCTGCAGGTATATTTAAGGTTACTAACCAGTTGACTCTGAGTTAATTCAAAGGAGATTGTCTGGATGGGTCCAACCTAATCACACAAGCCCTTCAAATGAGTCCAGAGTGCAGAGGCAGCAGCAGAAAGCAGAGAGATGTACTCCTGCTACCCTGAAAGAAAACAAAAGGCCTGTAGGGGCCAAGTGGCAAGGAACTGTGGGCAGCCCTAGGAGCTGAAAGCGGTCCGTTCAACAGCCAGCAAGAAATAAGGACCTCTGTCCTACAACCACAAAGGACTAAATTCTACCACGACCACATGAGCATGGAAGAGGACCCTCACCTCCAGATGAGAACACAGTTTGGACAATAATTGATCTTAGTCTTGTGAGACCCTGAGCAGAGAAGCCAGTCATGTCATGACAGACTTCTGATGTACAGATTGTGAAACAATAACTAGGTTATTAGGCAGCAAGGTTCTGGTAATGTGTTATGCAACATTAGGAAACTAGTACAGTCACCTTTAGGAATAATAAGCCTTGAACACCATGACTTTTCATCACCCATCAAGACTCTATCAGATGTCACCCTGATCCTCTCACACTCCCACCACACCAGAAGTAACTGTCTCTCAACCCTATGGTACAGAGACTACACCTACCCTTCAAGACAAATGCAACACCAGCACAGCACCTTAGCAGGCTCTGTTAAAGAAGCGTTCTGTAATTACAAATGCTTTCAAATACTTTCTCTTTTGATTCTCACAACCAATCTGAAAGGTAAGCAGGACAGTTATCATCCCCAATTTCCTGACAAGAAAGTAAGAAGCTCACAGTGCTTATGTGGCTTGATCAGGTTGCATACTGCAAGATCTGGGTTAGCAAACAGGTCTTCTGAGCCCCTCAGCCACTTCCCCAGTATTCTTTGGATCACTATTTCTCAAATTTTTTTCACTGGGACCCACAGTAAAACAACAACATCCTTTTCACACAGACAATTCTAAAACAAAAGTTTTACGAAACCTTAACCTTTACAACATAAGATGCCACATTTTGACCTAATCTAGGCTTTCATTAAAAAAAAAAAAGCTGATCCCAATCCACAGATTCCACAACCCACCTGAACTGCTTTCATCATACCATGCTGTCTGTATAAGAACAATGTTGATAAACATGGCCACTAACTATTAAATCTAGAATACATCAAATATATCTAATATATTTTAAATATACCACAAAAGAGAAATTAAAAAGCATTAATTCTAGGTTGAACAACAAAATCTAAAGATAACAAAAACACAAATTTTGGACATTCACATTACTGGGAAGTTCTACATTAAAGTCAAAACTATGTTTAATCATAGTTTATTCCATAAGGGGCTCTGTTATCTGGGAGTTTTCATAGAAAGAATTACTCAAAATAGCTGAATTGTTAGATATCTATCTAAAGTTATAGATTCAAGAGGGTTAAATCTCACTAATACCTAAAGGGGTTTGGAGATAACAATGAGGTTTAACCATTTTGAATCTACACTTTTCTGAAATCAGGTTTCACCTTTCCGAAAATAACTAATTCTAGTTTTCAAAGATAAAAGGAAATTTAATATAATTTAACATTTTCTAGGTCATTTGTCATTCCTGTCAATATGCTACTTGTAGTATATCTTCTCTGTCCATTTTAGCCTGCTACTAGATTAGAAACTAGATAACTACATTTATTGGAACTGTAGACAAAATAAGCATAAGGAAGCTCTAAGCGAGGGATTTTTTTAAAGTATTCTTATGAACAACATACATTAAGTATGGAATGTGAAGTTAGTGACATTAAAATTTTGGCTGCTTAGAGGCCTTTTGACACTACTCAGTTCTCAAGTTATGCCCCCAATAGATGAGATGTTATTCTTACACAAGCATAACAAACATCTGGCTTCACTTCTCCCTCCCACACCCATGGTAATCAATCATGGCAAGGACATAGCCGTAGACTCCTTCTCACCACAGCACTCCTGAAAGTCTCTGCCAAATCCATCCGACATCCCAGCTATAAAGAAATGGCCAAAGTAACTGGGAGTTAATGCTTCACATAAACCTCTGTATACTAGTTACCAAAATTATTAGAGCTTTCCATTACATCTGTAATAAAGTACCTTCCACATCCTGACATCTAAATAGTAGTGCCGGAAATGAAATATTGCTGTTCATGTTATAAATGCTTACCTCTCAAAAACAGCCCTTTAATATGGCGAAATCCACTCATTCAAAAGTAATTTAAGGAGACTTCTAGTTAAACATAGTAGATTGGCTACATGTGTTCCTATTTTCTCTCCCTCCCAAAGAGTTAAATTTCAACCAATTTTCAGAAGATTGGATGTGAGTGAAAGAATACGAAAGTAACAGTACTGCTGACAGCCACTACAACCCCATGGAGAAGGGAATAGTAATGAGAAGAAGCCTATTTTCACTCCCAGAACCCTAAAAAGACTTAGGACTTAAAGCAAGAGTTATAAAGCAAGATGAGACAGGATCAAACCAGAAAGATTGGTTGAAAGATTCCCCAGGTCCCCTGTCCCACCTTACATAGCCTCTGAAGAAACAGAGGTTTATTTTCTGGAGCCAATGAGGCTTCAAACTGGGTGAAACCAAGCACAGTAAGACAGGAGAGAAGGGCAAAGTGTGTGACTAAACTGACCAAGATTAGGCGATATTCTGCACAGTGAACAGTGGAACCTCCAGCAGTCCTTCTCAGACCTGCTTCCAGAAACTTGGCAGCTAGGCCTCTGATTACCAACATGTAGATATTTCTCCCAACAATAAAACCAGTTTACAGCTTGTCAACCACCAGTTAGCCCCAGTGTCAATCACATGCTACTTCCAAATAGCATCAGATTGTTAGTGCCTCGCCCTTAAATATGAATAGATAGCCCAGAGAACTCAATAAAGAAAATTTCCAATGTAAGAGGGAGCCAAAAACAAGAAGAAAAAAAAACCCAAAACCAAAAAACAAACACGGGACTTCCCTGGTGGTCCAGTGGTTAAGACTGACTCCACGCTCCCAATGCAGGGGTCCCAGTTCAATCCCTGGTCAGGGAACTAGATCCTGCACACCACAACTAAGACCCAGTGTAGCCAAGTAAATAAGTAAATAAATAAACAATTAAAAAAAACACCCCAACACAATAAAGATTAAAAGAGGGGCTTCCCTGGTGGCGCAGTGGTTGGGAGTCCACCTGCCGATGCAGGGGACACAGGTTCGTGCCCCGGTCCGGGAGGATCCCACGTGACGCAGAGCAGCTGGGCCCGTGAGCCATGGCCGCTGAGCCTGCGCGTCCGGAGCCTGTGCTCCGCAACGGGAGAGGCCACAGCAGTGAGAGGCCCGCATACCGCAAAAAAAAAAAAAAAAAAAAAAAAAAGATTAAAAGAAAAAAAAATCCCCATTATTCTCAGAGAGAGAAAAGATATATCAGTATGTCAAGAGCAATGCTATGAAAAAGCAAAAGACAATAAGAAACAGCCTTGGGAAATTTAAAAATAGAGTAGCCAAAATTAAAAATTCAATTGAAGAGGGCTTCCCTGGTGGCGCAGTGGTTTAGAATCCCCCTGACAATGCAGAGGACATGGGTTTGAGCCCTGGTCCAGGAAGATCCCACATGCCGCGGAGCAACTAAGCCCGTGTGTCACAACTACTGAGCCCGCGAGCCTCAACTACTGAAGCCCGCGTGCCTAGAGCCCGTGCTTCACAACAAGAGAAGCCACCGCAATGAGAAGCCTGCACACCGCAAGGAAGAGTAGCCCCCGCTAGCCACAACTAGAGAAAGCCCACGTGCAGCAACGAAGACCCAACACAGTCAAAAATAAAATAAATAAATTTATTTTTTAAAAAATTCAATTGAAGAAAACTAACCAACATTGTAAATCAACTATACTTCAATAAATAAATAAATATATAAAACAAAAAAGTCAACTGAAGAGTTAAATTGAAGCACACTCTCAAAAACAGAACAAAAAAATAAAAAGAGACCATAAAGGGTAAAAAATAATAAATGAGAATCTATCCTGAAGGCACAAAAGCTAACTAACTGGACTTTCAGGACAGAAGAGAAAAAACAAAGGGGAGGGAATTATCAAAGAAATAATACCTAAAACTTTCCAAGAATTTAAGCACAGGAGTCACCAAACTTAAAGTGTCCACTGGGTGTCCAGCACAATGCAAAAATAAACACTGTTTACTTCTCTTCCTCCCCAAAACCCAAAACCCATTGAAATAAAGGTTAAAAAAAATTAGAAAAGCAGACAGATTAACACTCTAGAACAAGAGAGAGAACACCACAGGCAGAAAGAAAATAAATTTTTGAAGACTCAAAGGCAAAAGGATTCAAATTGGTGGAAAAATCAGGGCAAAGGTAGCCATAACCATAAACGCGCACAGAAGGCTGTGGGAGAGGCAGCAGCAACTTTCTGCAACAGGAAAAAAAAACCAAATCACAGTTTTAGACACTATAAAGGGAGATTACTGCTCTCAGCAATGTGCTAAGTGTCTGTAAGACAAACAGGTACGTGGGGTCAGCCTCCCCCAACCCAAATAGATCTCCACACAACAGTAACAGCCAAATATAAAGAGCAAGACCTTGGAGGAGTTAGCGCCCCAATAGCAGGGGCTGGTACCACAAAGCAGCAGGGTAACAATATGCCCCAGTCTGACCAAGGCAATCCCAGTCCCACCCAGTTCATGCCAGTTTATGTTCCAAGATAACTGCCAGTAGCGTCCCCATTCATTCATAAGAATGTTTGGATAATAAATTGTATGGTCACCTTTCAAAGCAGGACTCTCTGTGTTTTGGCTGGCCCTCGAAACAGGAGAGTAGCAGGTAAGCGTAGAGAAAACCCATGTTAGCTACTGAAATAAACCACCCACCAGGTCTTCATAAATATAAACAAACAACCAATAATAACAAGACATTTTTCTCAAAAAAAAAGATAAACGATGACAAGTATGAAGAAATACAAGTATAACAAGTAACCCAGAGCAATCAGATAAATCAAGGAAGAGAACTTAAATACGTATGTACGTATAATATATAACACTTATCCTGCAAGAGTTTTGAGAAGCTCTAGTTTCCTTTAAAACACAAGCTGCTACTAAAAACTGAAACAAAGCAACAAGCATAGTACTCTGGTTAAGAGAATGGGCTTTAGAGCAAGACTGCCTGGGTTCATATCTCGGCTTTACCACTTAGCTGTGTGGTACTAGCTGTCTACCACAGACAAGTTACTTAACCTCCCTAGGCCTCAATTTCTTATCTGTAAAGTGGGGTAATACAAATCCACACCTTTTATTATTTCATGTATTAATTTAGTTAATACATGCAATGCACCAAGAAAGCACCTGGCTAAAAATAACTATCCAGTGTTGACTAGTGTTATTATTTGTGGAAATTAAGTATATGATTAGGGTTTCCCTAGTGGCACAGTGGTTAAGAATCTGCCTGCCAATGCAGGGGACATGGGTTTGAGCCCTGGTCCAGGAAGATCCCACATGCCGCAGAGCAACTAAGCCCGTGCGCCACAACTACTGAGCCTGTGCTCTAGAGCCTGCGAGCCACAACTACTGAGCCCGCGTGCTACAACTACTGAAGCCCGCACTCCTAGAGCCCGTGCTCCGCAACAAGAGAAGCCACCGTGATGAGAAGCCCGTGCACCGCAACGAGAGAAGCCACTGTGATGAGAAGCCCGTGCACTGCAACGAAGAGTAGACCCGGCTCGCAGCAACTAGAGAAAGCCCACGTGCAGCAACAAAGACCCAACTCAGCCAGTAAATAAATAAATCAATAAATATTTTTTTTTTAAAGGAGGGGGACTGGGGCTTCCCTGGTGGCGCAGTGGTTGCGTGTCCGCCTGCCGATGCAGAGGAACCGGGTTCGCGCCCCGGTCTGGGAGGATCCCACATGCCGCGGAGCGGCTGGGCTCGTGAGCCGTGGCCGCCGAGCCTGCGCGTCCGGAGCCTGTGCTCCGCAACGGGAGAGGCCACAGCAGAGGGAGGCCCGCATACCACAAAAAAAAAAAAAAAGGAGGGGGACTTAAAAAAAAAAAAAGAAGAAAACTGGAAATTTTCTAGCATCAAGGAAAAAAGAAAAGATTCAAAGATCAAGTTAACTACCAATAAAGAAAGAACAAGTTTGGAATTAGACTTTTCATCTGCACGCAGGATTCTAGAAGATAAGGAAGAAAAACAGTCAACGGTCTGAGGGAAACTGTTCAACCTGGAATTTAATAGCCAGCCAAATAAATGTTTAAGTGAGAACGTCTTCCTAATATTTTGTGATTTAGAAGGTGAAGAAACCAAATGCTGTTAGTCAAAATCCTATACTTTTAAGAGCCCTAACCTTTATCAACACATTAACTGAATTTCTACATCAAAGTTTCCAGCCCTGCTTTCTCACCTGGGCCTAGGAGGATGCACTTTTGAATCTGCCTACAGCTTCCGTGGGATGTAAAGTTAAGGTATGTATAATTTGCATCTATGTCTTGGGGTCTTTGAACATCACAGTTTAACAAATTGGGTTAATTCACCCCAAAAGCTACAGAGACAAAGACTCTAGAATTTTTTCCTCCAGCTCTTCCTATCAAACTAAGAAGCAGATGAGAGAACTCTGTATGGCCCTTACCCTATGCAAGTTTCACACAGATTTTTAAAATCACATGAACAAGGACTGTTTAAATTATTTAAAACATGAGAACTTAATATATATTCTATATAAAGTAATACAAATAGCCACTATATGCTCCCTGGTCAAAATACAGATTTATAAACACTCCAGACATTCTGATTTTTCTGATCTAAATGTTCTCTCTGGGAGTTATGCTTTTTAGATTGAGGCTAATTATTTTGCCAAGTGGCATTTACAAAAAGCCTACATTCCTTCAGAAAGCGATTCTTTCCTCTGCTGTCTGTGGAATTTATTAAAATTTTCTATTACATAAACTATTATTTGGAGGCCCCACTCTAAAAAAGCTATAATTCTGCAGGTTTGGGGTAGGCCCACATTTTGCTTTTTTTTTTTAATTTAATTTTTTTTTATTGTGGTAAAGTATACATAACATAAAAGTTACCATTTTAAACATTTGTAGGTGTACAGTTCAGTGGTATTAATTATATTCACACTGTTGTGCAACCATCACCACTATCCATCTCCAGAACTTTTTCATCCTCCCAATCTGAAACTCTGTTCTTATTAAACAGTAATTCCCCACTCCCCCCTCCCCTCTCCAGCCCCTGGCAACCACCATTCTATTTTTTGTCTCTATGAAATTGACTAATCTAGGTACCCCATACAAGTGGAATCATACAATTGTCCATTTGCGCCTGTGCTTTTTATAATTTTTAAGTTTCAGTAATATTTGAAAAAGGCTGAAAATGTTAAAAAATATTTTTATTCATGGCACTACATATATCCTAAGAAGTTAGAAAGTATTCTATATTACTTTTTAATAATTTTTATCAAATTCATTCTGTAAGGAATATAAAATTCCAAGTAGATATTTGTTGTTAAAAAAATATTAAATGGAGGGACTTCCCTGGCAGTCCAGTGGTAAAGAATCCGCCTTACAATGCAGGGGACGCGGGTTCGCTCCCTGGTCAGAGAACTAAGATCCAGCATGTCGCGGGGCAACTAAGCCCTGTGCTGCAAACTACAGAGTCCACGCGCCCTGCAGCCTGCGCGCGCCACAACTAGAGAAAAGAAAACCCACACACCACAACTAGAGAGAAGCCCGCGCACCGAAACTAGAGAGAAGCCGTGGGCAGCAACAAAAGTTCCCACATGCCTCAACGAAGATCCCGCGTGCTGCGACTAAGACCCAACGCAGCCAAAAATAAATAAATAATAGATAAATCTTAAATATATATATATTAAATGGAACCTGATTTGAAATTTTTTAATTTTATTCTTGGGGCTTCCCTGGTGGTGCAGTGGTTGAGAGTCCACCTGCTGATGCAGGAGACACCGGCCAACGCAGGGGACACGGATTCGATCCCTGGTCTGGGAAGGTCCCACATGCTGCAGAACAACTAAGCCCATGTGCCACAACTACTGAGCCCGTGTGCCACAACTACTGGGAGGATCCCATCAGGCCGCGGAGCGCCTGGGCCCGTGAGCCGTGGCTGCTGAGCCTGCGCGTCCGGAGCCTGTGCTCCGCAACAGGAGAGGCCACAACAGTGAGAGGCCCGCGTACCGCAAAAAAAAAAAAAAAAAAAAAAAAGAATCTGCCGGCCAACGCAGGGGACACGGATTCGATCCCTGGTCTGGGAAGGTCCCACATGCTGCAGAACAACTAAGCCCATGTGCCACAACTACTGAGCCCGTGTGCCACAACTACTGAGCCCGCATGCCACAACTACCGAAGCCCGCATGCCTAGAGCCCGTGCTCCGCAACGAGAAGCCACAGCAATGAGAAGCCCCCACACCGCATCGAAGAGTAGCCCCCGCTCGCCACAACTAGAGACAGCGCGCAACAATGAAGACCCAATGCAGCCAAAAATAAATAAACAAAATAAATAAATAAACAAATAAATCCACAACTTCTCAACTTGAAGGGTTCTGAATAGCTGAGGATTAAGTTTCTATCAGCAGTAGATCACTAACAATTTACTCTGGCATTCTGAATAAATAAATATGTTATCAAAGAGGATTGTTTTAAATCTTCTGTATACAAGGTGATACATAGAAACTGGGAGCTCTAATACATTATCTTTTAACTAGCTCTTTTACTATTATTCTAAAGACATCCTCCCTTTGTTAAAGTTCATAAAAAAAAAGATAATATTACAAATAAGAAAAAGAATGAGCACCTTGGCGCATATTTTTCTTAAACTATTTTCACTATTTCTGTGTGTACATATATACACACTTATATACATACTTTCCCCACAAAGGAAGCGCTTACACACTGTCTTTTCAATCTGTCTTTTACTACAAGTTAGAGCCTACGTCTCTGTAGGCTCTAACTCTAGCTGTGTGACATCAGGCAGGTTACTTAACCCCTTTGATCCTCACTCCATGTATGAAAGATTCTCTAAGTTGTAGAGTTATGTGAGAATTAAACAAAATAACACAAGCAAAATGCCTAGCATAGAGAAAGAACCTAATAAATGACGGCATTTTTTTAAGCCTGCGGAATAACTATCTAATATAACGTGTTTAACCAATTTTCTAGCGTTGAACATTTTTGGCCAGATTTTACCTATTAAAACAACACTGAAGTGAAAATCCATGTGGCTAACTGCTTAATACATCCTAAATTTTCTTAGAATAAATTTCTAGAGGTGAAATCCTGGATCCGTGATATTTATAGAGTCCCTTACATTCACTACCACGCCTGTTTCCCCACATCCCTCATCTGTACCTCATTTTTTAGTTTTTCCTTTGTTTCTTAATTAATGGTGTTTTGTAAAATTTAAAAGCTTGTGGTAAATGGTATGAAAAGTAAAATTTTAGTACTGAAATCTTAATTACTATTTACGTTTCACTTGGGAGAATGAACAAGCTTTCAATAGCATGTACCTATGTATCTCAACCACTGTTTCACTCTAGGGGAGCTTCACATTTTTAGAGAATAACTTCAATTTACAGTTTCAGAATAAATTCAATAGTTGTTTGATTTAGTAGTTGTTAACTAATTAGCTATATTTAAAAGTTGTATACGATAAATGTTACGTTAAAGATGTTTAGAAATGCCTCCAAATTAGTCAAAACTCAGCCTTTCTTGTAGAAACTCTAAAGGTGAGAGATTTGCTCCATCTGTTGAGACTCTGAAAGGCTGGGAAGGAATTTAGCAGACGCCCTCCCCTTTGCTGAAGGGACCACGTGCTGCCAGCACCCAAACACACGATCACAGCTGCTTAGGAAACTGCTTCTGCTTCTTTAAATTAACCCTACTAACACGCCCCCTTTTTCCTGAAAACTGTCATTTCCTGAAGCAACAGCGTTCGTGAAAAACAAATATTAACGAGACTTGAAAAAGCAGATCCGAGCTGTGGACAGGCGCACGCCCCGCTGGGCCGCACAGTGTCAGCCCCTCCGCCCGTCCCGGATCAACCAAGTTATGCGAAGTGACTAACTCGTGACAGCCTCGGGCGCTGGACGCCGGCCACACCGCCACCTCTTTCAGGTCCCAGTGCTCCTGCAAGCAGACTGGGCAGGAATGGCTCGACCCCTGGCCCTCACGCCTGCACCAGGGTTTGGAATTAGACTTCGTCACGGGCCAGGGGCCCCTCCGTACTCAATCTCGGGTCGGGGATCAGGGAGAGGACTTCAGTCGAGAGATCAGATGTTACAAGGGACCCTGGTTTTCCCATTCCGCCCTCACTCTTGAGTTGGGGTCTCGGATGGTTGGTGGAACCTTCGATATGGGTCAAAACTCATGCAAGATCGGAGCCCTTCTCACTTATTCTCAGACCGGGTTGGGCATTAGGGGAAATTACCAGAGATAAGGTGTCACGAATACAACCACCCCCAACCAGAACGGAGTTTTAGGATGGGGGACCCGGGTCAGGAGTCACGGAGGACCTGGACTGCCCTGAGCTCTTTCCCAGTCCGGGGTCTGGGGGACGCCTCAGGTTAGAGGTCAAAGGTCAGGGAACGAGGGGAGCGCGGCGGCCACAGTACCAGAGTAGAGGCCAGCGCCTGCTGGAGCTGCTGCTGCTCCTCGCTGATCTTTTGCTTCAGTTTCTTGAACATGGCGCAACGCGGGTTCGTGAATGTGAATGAGACCTGAGGGCGAGTGCTCTGAGAGACCCGGCCGCGGCGGCGACGGAGGGTTCTCTACAACACGGACCGCGGGGGCCGGGCCTCGCCTCTCCTCCTTGGCCTCGCGGGCGGGTCGGCACACTCGTCCTGCGGGTGTCGGCGTCGCCGCCGCCGCGTCTCTCTCTTCTGGGTGCCACCGGTTGGCCTCGGCCCCCCATCCAGCCCCTGCGGCGGCGGCGGCGACAACGGCACCAGGTGAGCGTGTGCCCAAGGCGCCTGCGCGGCCTACGTGGAGCTCGCCGAGGGAGCGCTACGGAGTGCGGGAGGGGACAAGCTGGAAGTCGGGCCCGCACATGCGCGCTCCAGGGTCGCTCCCGGAAGATGCAGGGTTTGCGCCGCTTATGGTCACTGCGTGCCTAGATGCCCTCAGATCCGGCGCCCGGGCTCGTCTGAACGCTACTCTGACGCACACCGGGGCTTCGGCGCTGCGTAGTCTGGTGGGGAGGGCGGTGCTTCTGTTGAGGACCGCAAGGCTGAAAATCCTGCCGCAAAGAACCGCATGTGTGGGTGTCCGGGGTGCGAGAAGAGGGGACCCAGGGAACTTGCCGAGGGCTCTTAAAGATAGTGTACTTTTGGGCTTCCCTGGTGGCGCAGTGGTTGAGAATCCGCCTGCCGAAGCAGGGGACATGGGTTCGTGCCCCGGTCTGGGAAGATCCCACATGCCGCGGAGCGGCTGGGCCCGTGAGCCATGGCCACTGAGCCTGCGCGTCTGGAGCCCGTGCTCCGCAACGGGAGAGGCCACAACAGTGAGAGGCCCGCATACCGAAAAAAAAAAAAAAAAAAAAGATAGTGTACTTTTGTTTAGTATTTGTGGTTAGGATTCTCTGCCTTCAGTGTCTCGTACTCCTACGGCTTCCCAGAGGGGCCCTCTTCCCTTCGCTGCATTCTTCCAGGGTTCAAGAAGTGCCTGACACGGGGCTCCCAGGGTCCAGATGTTTCTGGCCGATATTGTAAGATTTCAGTCCTTTGGACATCGCCTTTATTTATTTATTTTTTATTTCACAGAAATCGTATATTTTCATATATTACTTCAAAAATCTTTAATTCTAAGTGCCAGGTCCTTGGGGGTCTCTCTCAGTCTTTAATAGAACAAGTAGACAAAAAAATTAGTAAGGATATAGAGAAGTTGGATCAGCTAACTTTGCCTAATTGATCTTTTTCGAAAAGACCCAACAACTGCAGAATACACGGGTTTTTTTGGAATACTTATAGAACATTCCCCAAGATAGACCATGTGCTAATTCATAATACAGGTCTCAATTAATTTCAAAGGCTTAATATCATATAGTGTGTTCTCCGACCACAAAGTAATTAAATTAGAAATCAATAACATAGATATCCAGAAAGTCCCCAAATATTTGGAAATTATGCCACACAGTTCCAAATAGTTGATGGACCAAAAAGCAAAGCACAAGGGAAACTAGAAAATATTTTAAAAGAATGACAGTGAGAACAGAGCATAGCAAAATTTGTGAGGTTCAGCTAAAGCAGTGCTTACATGGAAAATAATAGTATTATGTGTTTGTATTATAAAGGAAATAAAGATTGAAAATCAATCATCTAAGCTTCCACCTTAAGAAGTTTGAAAAAGAAGAAAAAACTAAAATCGAAGTAAGTAGAAGGAATGAAATAAAAGATACTGAGCAAAACATCAATGAAATAGAAAACAATAGAGAAAAACCAACAAGACTAAAATTTGGTTCTTAGAAAAGATTAATAAAATTGGTAAGCCCCTAGTAAGACTCATAGAAAGAAAAACAGTAATTATCAATATCAGGAGTTAAAGAGGGCTTATTGCCACAGATTCTACAGATACTATAAGGGAATATCTGACACAAATTATCAAAACCCAGATGCCCTTAGGTCAATGAATGGATAAACAAGCTGTGGTACTTCCATACCATGGAATGCTACTCTGAAATATAAAGGACAGAGTGTTGATACTCATAACAACCTAAATGGATCTCCTTAAGTTTTGTTGAGTGACCCAAAGGAAGCCATACATACATAATATCTTGCTCTCTGTACAGTCCCTGCCTCACCTACACCCTACTCACTTGACTGACCTCCCCTCTTAATCATAGACCTTCATCAGTAAATGCCTGCATACTTGCCCCCAGCCCCAACTAGTGATTCTTCTCATCTTTAGATCAGAATCTCTCCACTATGATAGTTTACCAAAGGGGAGGTGAGAGGCACGCTCCTCTGCTGGTTTCCTTGGTAACCGATGAGCCAACTGGAAGTCAATTCTCCCTATAACTGGTAACCTCCCCTCTGCCTGGAAGCAAAGACTAGTGCCGTGTCCTGCTGCACACGGTGGGGTGTTGCTCCAGGACCTTGTTTCAGACATGTAAGATCCCCCATCCATTAAACCATTGATGTCTCTGTCACTGACTCTGGACTCTCTTTGGTCTTGAAGCTGGGCAAGTACAAGGCTTGCAGGCCTGTGGGATGCAGCCCAACAGATTCCACTTATATGACATTATGAAAAGGCAAAGCTATAGGGAGGGAGAATGGACCAGTGGTTGCTAGGAGTTGAGTGGGCCAGGACTGGGTTGGGGTAGAAGTGGTGTTAACTGCAAAAGGGCAGGATGAGGGAATCTTTGGGATGATGAAACAGTTCATATCATAACTATAGTGGTAGATATACAACTTTGTGTGCGTTTGTCAAAACCCGGAAAACTATATTACCACAAACACTAAACTTCACTGTATGAAAACTTGAAAATGGAAATTAAAAACCCGAGGCTCAGAGAGGTTAAGAATTTCACTCAAAGTAACACAGCTTGGACATGGTGGAGGCAGCATTTGAACCCAGAGCTTTCATGGCTCTAAAGCCCATGCCCACACCACCCACCCACACTGCCTCTGGATCCCTTACCACCGTGGCATAGACTACCATTGACATTGATTTCGCTGTGTTCTTCAATACTTTGCTCCAAAATGATTTACTGATTGATATCCAGTGACCTCATCAGCATATATTCTTTCCTGGTGCAAAGAAAGAAAAAAAAAAAGGAAAGAAAGAAAAGAAAAAATATTTTGTACATTGAGAGCACTTATCCACAAATGTGAAACTGCTACAGCTGTGTTGTTCTTCACATACCAGACTTGCCAACATTTGTAAGGTTGTGGGGGATATATATGTATATAATAAATATGCATACATATTTTGGCTATAGCAAGTAACAGATCTGGAGCAGACTGAAATACTTGTATTCCTATCCTGTTTTAATGTACTTCACTGGAACACTTTGAAACAGTATGTTTTTAATATTTACTTTGCAAAGGAACATCTTATGTCTACGTAAATTAAAATTATATGGGGACTTCCCTGGCAGTCCAGTGGTTAAGACTCCACAGGGAACTAAGATCCTGCATGCCACGTAGCACGGCCAAAAACTTATTAAAAAAATTAAAGTTATAAAACAGTTGGAAGACCTCCCATCGAAGAAAGGCCTGCACATCAGTGTCTAAACTTTGTGACTCTCCCAGGAATTTAGCTTACTTTTCAGCCTGGGGCCTTTTCTTTAAAGAATTTTTGGGGTTTTTTGGTATCTTTGTTTTTAATTTAATTCCCATTGTAGGCAGAAATAAGGAAACTAAGGAAAAGTGAAGGGCTACATTATTACTGCTATTGCAAAACAAAGAGCCAAAAAGTGACCTTCCCAGAGTCATATGATCTCAGAGACAGAAGTGGAAACTGACCTCAGGCTTCTTGCCCTTTATCCTGGTCTCCAACTGTAGTATGTTTCACATTTCCTTCTCTTCTCTTGAGACACACCCTGCTTAATTTTTTAACAGTTTTGTCATTGTTTACACATGTCCTAGGGCTGTTTACCCAGCTGATGACTCAACAATCTAATGAGAAGAATCCTTGGAAGGGAAAACCCAACACTGGGCTGAGAAAAAAAAAAATCTTATTTCAAGAATGAGGCCTCTTGGTAACAAAGAGAAGGGTTGAGGGAATGGAGGTGAAGTGTCAAATTCTCTGCTCCTACTGAATAACTATGTGATAATCAGACTCCTAAGTAAACAAATTCACTCTTGCAAATGTTTGGATCCTTGCCTCATACTCAAGATACTGTGTGGGTGGAAAGGCTGGGTAGTATAATGAATAAGCACAAAGGCTTTAAACTCAACTGACTGGGTTCAAGTCGCATCTTTGCCATTTATTAGTTCTGTGATGGGGGAAAATGACTGAACTTTTGTATGTGTCAGTTTCTTCATCTGTAAAATGAAGATGTGTCATTGTATCCATCATAAATTTCCCATGAAGATTAAATGAGTATTTGGATAATAAGTATCTTGAAAAAATAAAGTTGGATTCATTCCTCACACCTGAAAAAATGAAATTATTAAATTACTAGACGAAAACATTGGAAGATTTATTTTATAACCCTGGAGTGCTAAAAGCCTTCCTAAGTATAGCACAAAATCCAGAAACCATTACAAAAAAAC
>NW_021146846.1:0-829 GCF_002837175.3 Physeter macrocephalus
GATCTTTCATTCTTACACCAATGACGTTTTCTGAACTCGTCGCCGTGCTAGAAAAGGCCCACAGCTGAGACCCAGGCTGGAGGATAGCCTGGTCCCCATTTGGGGGTCGGATGAGTAGAGCAGGCAGGGGTCGCTGTGTCCTAATGGGTTGGGCCCAGACGTTGGCAGGGAGACTCTGGGCCTCTGGAGACACTGAATCTTCAGGGGAGTCTGGCCCAGACCTGGCCAGGTGGCTCCTGCCCTCAGGGGCTGCTGAGTCTCAGGTAAGGGGACAGGTCAGGTCAGGCCGAACCCCTGGTTAGGTCAGTCCCCGGCCTGGAGCCTCCGGGAGGGCAGGGAGCACTGGCCAGGTGACTCAGCCAGCAGGGGCTGCCGAGACCCAGATGGAGGGAGGGAGGGGCGATTGGTCCCAGGCCTTGGCATGAACTATGGGCCATCAAGGGGCTCTGAATCCTGGGTGGCGTCAGTCATAGGCCTGGCATGGAGGCTAGAGTTTGGGTGGGAGCTCTGTGTTCCAAGTTGTGAGGGGGCATGCCAGGCCCTGGGCAGGGGAGGGCACTGAACCCTGGATTGGGGTGTCAGTCCCAAGCCATGGTATGGAGACTACAGGCCAGCAGCGGGGGGTGGGGGGAGGTGGCTGAGTCTCGGGGGAGAGGGTCACGATAGGCTTTCAGCCAGCAGGGCAAGCTGAGTCCTGGTTGGGATCCGACTCAGGCTTTGAGCAGGAGACTCGGGTTCCACGGCAGAGGAGGCTGAGTCTGGGGTGGTGTCCAACTCCAGGCCTTGGCGTGGAGGCTCCGCGCGGGTGGGGGACGCTGAGTCCCAGGTG
>NW_021146846.1:978-12201 GCF_002837175.3 Physeter macrocephalus
CGGCGCGGCAGCCGCCCGGCAGGTGGCGCCCTGGCCGCGGCCGAGGCCGGCGGGCGGGCGGGCGGCGGCGGCGGCGCTGCGGCCGGCTCGCGGGCCCGGGGAAGCGGCGGCGGCGACGGCGGGAGCGGAGGAGGCGGAGCGGCGGCGGGAGCGGCGGCGGCCCCGGGCGGGCTGGGGCGCCGCTGGCCGAGCGCACAGGCCGCGGCCCGCGGAGCCCGCCATGCCGGCGCGGGTCTGAGGCGCGGCGAGCCAGGGCCGAGGCGAGCGGCGGCCGCGCCGGCCTGTGGCCCCGCAGCGGCCCGGCGCGGGCCCGATGAGCGGCGGCCTCGGCCTCCGGCGCAGCCCGGAAATGTCCGGCAAGATCGAGAAAGCAGGTGAGGCGCGCGGCCGGCGCGGGGCGGCCCGTGCCCGGGACGGGCGGGCGGCCGGGCTCCCGGGGGGCGCGGGCCCGTCGCCGCGCTGGGAGCAGAAGTGAAAGCGCCTCCGGGCCTGCCGGGGCGCGTCTCGGGCGGGCGGCGGGCCGGGCCGCGCGGCGCTCGCCGGGGCGCACGGCCGGCGGGGGCCGGGGTGCGGGCGCAGGGCCCCGCGGCCGGGCCGGTCGGTGCCCGCCGCTCGGCCCGCGGCGTGAACTTTGAGACAAGGGCTGGGACCGGGGACGGGGCAGGGACCGCGGCCGCGTGCCCGAGTGGCCGGGCGGCGGGCGGTCGTCTTTCAGGCAGTGAACAGAGCAGAGCCATAAAATGTGTCATTTCTGATGAGCTTCGAGTTTATATTTAACTAGAAGTATCCACTTCGGAGGCTTCAAAGGAAGTGGGCAGGATGTGTCTGGGCGTTTTCAGGGCGCGGGCGAGCTCTCCTTTGGTATCAAGCTGAGCCCTGGAAGCGGGGCTTGTGGGGAGCCGGTTGGGTTGGGGGTGGGTTAGAAGTCTTGATGCCAACGCCATCCCTTTGTGTGCTCCTAGAAATCTCGGAGCCTCGCCTTCCGGTTAGCTGGGTTTTGCCCGGACGGGGAATAGAGTCTCCAAAGATTCTACTCGGGCCGTGCACCTGGGGCCCAGGGCTTAATTAGCGACACCTTGCAGGGCGCATCCTTGAGTCCCAGGTGAGGGAGGCGGGCGGTCCTGGGCTCCCTAGCGGGGACATCACTGTTTGTCATAACCTGGTACCTTGTCATCATCTTGGCAGCCAAGCTGTGGAAGGTGGGGGCTTAGGGGGATGGATAGGGGGAAGGTTACACTGATTTTGGAAGTTGCTGGTTTCCCAGGTTGAACCAGGACAGTTTTCGGAGAGGCGCCTCGGAAGTGGACCGAGCCGGCCGTGTAACTTGCAGGCTGTGGCTTGAGCACAGGAAGGAAATTTTCGTCGCTTTCTTTGAGGGTTTTCTGTGTATCCGGCTCTGTGCTGAGCACCTTAAACGTATGGCTTATTAAATCTTCGTAGATTCTCTGTGACAGAGAACGTGGTCCCGGTTTGACAGGCTTGGGGGCTCAATGGCTTCTCATAGGCCGCCCGGCCAGAGGACAGTGGGCCGGGCCCTGATGTCCTGCTCTCTCTGAGTGGAAGCCTGGGTGCCCTCCTTGGGGGCAGGGCCCTTGGCTTCAGGTGCTGCTTCTTGGGTACTTCTGTCACTGTTCTTCAGGCCCAGGGCCGTGTCCAGTGACCAGGAGTTTCCTCCCAGCACACATGCCGTTCCAGAAATACCTCTGGTTAATATGTGCAGTGTTTCTCAGGATGCGTCGCATCTCCGAATGGTATTGATGGGAAACTTGGCTGGTTTATTTTCAAAATAGCATTAACAGGGTTTTGTCTAATTGTAAGGATAATTGAAAAATTTGTAAATCACGAAAAGCCAAAAGAGCACAGTGAAAAGCACCTGCCACCCCACGGGCTGCTTTCCACAGCTCAGCCCTCTCAGATGAGCTGTCACGTGCATCCTCTACTCCCTGGAGAAAGGAGGCCTGAGGCCAGTTCTTTTCAGCCCAGGTTATTCCTGGGCACCTCCATCTGCCGGGGGCTGTAGTAGATGCAGAAGCCAGGGGTGCCTGCCTTCGGAGAAGCTTGTCTGTGGGTGGGAGAGCTGGCCCCAGCATCACCCCTGGGCTGCCAGGCCTCGGGAACTGTGGGGCAGCAGGAGGCGGGGCCCGTGGGCACAGGTGAGGGGTGGCCTGTCCGCTGAGGGCATGGGGAAGGCTCTGGAGGAGGGTGAGGGTGCCCCACGTGGAGGTGGGGGAAGAGGCCAAGCAGGGGTTGTGGAAATCTCAGGAGGAAGGTGCATGTGGTGGGAGGCGGCTGAGCTGAAAGTGCTGAGGTTGTTGGCAAGACCAGAGATGGCGCCTCACGTGGAGCTAGCGAGGGGTCTGTCCTTCTAGTGTAAGGTCTTCTGCTGTGATTCACACACAACCGTCAAGGAAGCCTGGGACGCTCTGGAATGAGGGGTACACCTTCTCGATGGTTTCTGCTGGTCGTTGTGGGTGGCTTTCAACTTTGCGTTTTGATGAGATTTCCCATTCGGTTTCTGTTGGAGTTTTCTAAATGGATCTACTGTGAAGTCACCCGCAAAGTGTTTCTTAAAGGAAGGGTCCTTAGGTGAAGTGGTGCCTCCTGTTAGCAGGTGAACAGTCTTTGGGAAATTATAGAGCCTGACACCCAGTCAGTGCTCATTGTTGTTAGGTTTTGCTATTTTCTGTTGACTTGAGCAGAAGAGTTGCTTACATGTGTTCATAATCTCTTCTCTCTGATAATAGGACCAGTGCTTTCACTTCTCAGGGCTTAAGAGAGCCAAGGTGTTTTGAGTGTAAAAGAAAGCTTTGTGCGTCCCTTACAGCCCCGAGACTCTTGCCCATCCTTCCCACCTGATTCCTCTCGTGAGCCGCAGCCTCTTCAGCCTCTGGGAGAGATGTTTTTGAATCTGTCGTGCTGCTTTTCAACCTGTTTACTTACTGAGCAGTGCCTGCCTGGGATGGGGGTGTCATACATACTGCCCTCCTAGGAGGGCCTACCCTTCTGTAGGGACCAGATTGGCTGTCTTCGGTTATCTGCTCTGGGCCCAGTGGGGGATGAAGACAGTCTGGGTTCCAGAGGGTGGCACAGGATCAGCTGGCTAGCTGGTTGGGCCAGTCCAGTTAGGCTTGGTGGAGAAGGGTTGAATTTGGAAGACCAGGAAGAATGCTGGAGTGGAGGGGGGAGGCTCCTTGGTGTCTTCCAGAGATAATGGGGAGGCGGGGAGTGGGTGGAGCCAGACAGATTAGGGAGCTCCCGGGCTGAGCTTTCGGGCAGGCCTGGCAAGGAGAAGAGGCGCTTCTCTGGGAACTAAGAGGGACTTGTTCTGGAGGACCCACGCTGGCGGGAGATGTGTGCAGTGCTGAGGCCACTTTGGGGGACCAGTGAACCTGCTTCTGGCATGTACGCAGTTATGGTGGGTCTCAGTGTGCTCATGCTTACTCCCAGCAAATGCACTGAGTGGAGGGAATTGAAGCCTTAATGCTTCTGGAGCTGAAACACCTCTCTTGCCTGGTGAACAGAGGTGACAGACTGGTGGCTGTGGGCTGGATTCAGGCAGTAGATGTGTTGTGTGTGATCCATACATGTTCTTGGAGAAAAAAAAAAGAATTGATGGTCAGTATTTAACAATCAGGAAATGACTCACAAATCTCAGGTTTCTGGTTCTTTTGGAAAATGAGCAGCTCTAGTAACCCTGGGCGCTTGTTCCTACGAGGCCACTGTGGCGGCGACCTCCCACTCCTGCTGCCAGCCCCCGCGCTGATTCCTGCTTCCCGCTTGGACTCTTGACGGTTGAGTTTGCATCCCTCTCCTTGCAGAAATCACTCATGTTTGTTTGCTTTTTATCTGGACTTCGAAGTCTTTGCCCCATTCCTTCATGGATTCTTTCTTTGATCCCCTTGCTTGGCACTGATCGAGCTCCTGCTGTCCGGCGCTGTGTGAGGCTCTGGGGAGCCAGTGGTGAACGCGGCGGGCATCATGCCGTCCCACAGGCCTTCCCTCAGGCAGTGTGGGGCGCGCTGGCGGGGTTACAAGGGATCCCATCAGACTCACGGTGGGAACTGCCTCTGCGAGGGGCTGAGATTTTCAGGTGAGCCGTTAGCTGGGTGCAGCAGGGCGGGTAGGGAAGAAGGTGGCCTCGGTTTCACCAGTTGTACTCATCAGAGAGTCTCAGGTGCTCGTTCCTCAGTTCATTTATCAAATAGTTTTTCTAGAACCTCCCAAAGGCCCAGAGTTTCTAGTGTTTGGGATACAAGAAAGATTTGTGCTTCCTGGGCCATACCATCCAACTGGGGCAGACAATAAAAGCAGACGTCATGAAGATATAAATTACGCAGGTTTTTCTATTTGTTTGTTTGTTTGTTTGTTTGGGGTGGGGTGTCTTTCCCTGCTGTGTATTTCCAGCAGACCACTGGGAGTCTGTCTAGGAGTTTCATCAATTACTGAACCCTCTGGCCACTCTCTAGGCCCCCTGTGGCCTCAGGCTACTCTGAGGGGCTGCTGAAGTGGCAGCAGGCTCAGCCAGTGCCCTGCCCAAGGACTGAATAAATACGGTGTCTCAGACTCAGGTGCTGTGTATTTCAAATGTGTGACGATGCTTTCATTATAAATTAAAATGAGAAATTCACACTGTCTGCTGTCATAGTAACTTTTTGTCATTATGTATTTTCTCAGAACAGATAAAAAGTACAAGTGCAGTCTGTCACATGAGGCTGCACATTTTTGGCCTAGGAAAGAGTCCTTGTAGATCAGCGGTCACTGTATTTTGATCAATTTTAAACTCCTCTCAAATTTTACACTTCCTTTTTTTCCCCACAATTATCAACCTTTGCGCTCAAAATGTATCCAGTCAATAAATACAACACTCTTATGGCACCTGCTAGTCATTCATTCCCTCACTTCTGTGGCACTTACTGCGACCCTCCACCCTCCTCGTTGGCAAACACCGTGCCGCCTTGCGGTGGCCCGGAGCCAGCAGGAGCCTGGCCCTCCCGGGCTCTCTGTCCAGGGGTAACATCAAGACGGTGTTGAATATTTGTGCTTTTTCTATAGTTTCTTCCCGGAGTGCATTGACAGATGACCTCATTTCAGTTGATCCCTACAGCAAGTCCTGAGGACTAGAGCAGGGCAAGTTATCCCCGTTTTACCCTGAGGGCAGTTCAGGCCCGGGGAAGGTTGGTGATTTGCCCAGGGTCACAACCCTGGTGCGGTGCGGGGCAGCGGGGCGCCCACCTCTGCTCCGCCTCTGCCAGCCGTTTTCCAGAGCACTGCTTAGAGCTTCCCATGTTGCTGGAGACACAGTAACTTTATCTTAATTATCGTTCATGTTTCTAAGTTTCTTTTCTGGTGTTACCAAAAAAAAAAATCTATTAAATTAGGGTAGGCCAAATGCAGTCTTTAGGCTGTATATGATACTAATATCACCGGCAGTACTGTAAGGAGATAAAAAATAGCACAGATGCAGGCTAAATATGTCTTAAAAAATCAACCGCAGCAACCCCAGTGTTTCCTGGTCTCCTGAGCAGCTGTTGGCAGAGGTGGTTTGAATGGGATTCCTTGTAGCCAGCAGACCTGATAGGAGGCCTGTAAAGATGAGTCATGTATGAGTTTGCAGAAAAATCATCTCCCAAACCAGCCCGGATTGGAGAATGCCTTGAGCACAGGGCTGGCTGGGGCTTACCTCAGTCCAGCTGAATGTGTTCCCGTTGCCATAATAAGATGACGCGCTGGAAGGAGTAGCGGCCTGGCAGGCCGCTCCGCTACCGCACCCACGCAGCCCCGACTGGGCGCCCGGCTGCCGGGACAGGTGTTCCTCTGACTTGTCATCCACCTTGCCCCAGAGGCTGTTTTATGATTTAAAAAGAAACAAACAAAAAAAAAACAGTTTGTGACTTATTAAGGGATCTGTCATCTTAGTTTGTGGTCATTTGTTTTAGACCATTTGACCATTTACGCAATTGTGACCTTGGGAGATTCGTTCCCTTTTCTGGGTCTCATTTTCTCCATCAGTGCCATGAAGCAGGGAGAGGGAGAATCTAAAATTAGTGCTTCCTTGTTTTGTTTTGTTTTAAAGTATCAGGCCTTTTATAACATATAGGAAAGCTCTTAGCCAACCGTCAATGGGGAGCACTTTGGACACAGCAAGTCCTTACCGCTCAGCTGTGGCCCCTGAGGCCCCTCCTTGGACCCTCCACCAGCACAGTGTGAAGACCCACTTCCTGGATGCACTCAGCCTCCTCTTCCAAATCCGCCTTCCTTTAGGCTCTTCGTGCCTTCTCTTCCTCTAGCAGATAGTGACTTCTGTGTGAAGACCCCAGATAAACCCTTTGGGTAGAACGATATTGTTTAGCTCATTCAGAAACCAAAGCCCCAGTTTCCTTTCCTCAAGTTAAAAATCAACAAATACAGTCTTAAATAGACCGTTAGCCCCTCGAGGGAGTGTGCCTGTGTGTTCCACCACGGGGTTGCCATCACTGTACCTACAACATAGTAGGTGCTCAGAAACTATTTACTAGTGAATTTAATTAATGTTGTTAAAGAATGAACTTAGGTTTCTGATTCCAGGTCTCAAAATCAACTTTAAATGGAGCTTCTTCTGGGTTTTGAATTGCCAATTGAGATGTTTCTTGGTAAGTTAGTAGGACCAATACTCTGATAAGGGTATGCAGTTAGTTGGGGTTCTGTGTTAACCATATACATTGATCAGTGTTCTGGTGTGTTCTTCCGAAAATTGATGAGGGGCTGAGATGAAATTCCCAGAACACTGTGGGAGAGCTCTAGGGAGTGATGAGAGGCAGAGGCGCGTGCAGCCCGGATAGTCTGGAGCTGCCGTTTGTGGTGACTGTGCGTGGTTCTGGGGGCGCACAGGAGCGAAGTACTCTTAGGCAGCGCTCATTCGCATCGAGCAGTTGTGATTTTGCCTTTCATTTACAAACCACAGCACATGCCAGCTCTGCTCTGCCTGCCAATGTGACCAGCGCCACGATGGGAGGCCCTGTCTGTACTTGTTACTTTTTTCATTTGGCCTCTGAGCGTTATTTCGGACCAGCTCCCTGCACTGTCAGCTCTCTGTTTATGGGTGGTTGTACAGTACACGCTGTCTTCGAGGGGCTGGAGAGGCAGGCTGTTGGTGTTCTGCTGGCGCCCCCTTTCTTCTGTATCAAGGGGTTTAAGCAGAGTCTCTCTTGCCACTTCTTCCTCTTTGTGAGTGAAGATGCAGTGGAGAGACTTACCTAAATGGATTAGAAATCTGGCATCAGATGGTCACAATTCCTCTTCCTCCCCACTTTTTTTTTCCAGGCTGTGGTTTGGAAGATAGACGATAGTTCTCTGAACCTGTCCTGTCCTGCAGTCTGGACTGCGTCTTCTTAAAGTCCTGTTACTATGTCATAACAGCTCAGACCCTCCGTTCCCATTGGCCCCTTAAAGATGCTCTCTCTCCTTTTGGTTTTCATTGGCTTGCGGGCTCCACACAGTCGTCCTACTGCAAAGTAAATTTCATGATCAGGAAACTCTACCTCGCTTTTACAGCGTAGACGAAATGGAGCTGTCAAACCCAGGACGGTGTGTGGTGCCTCCTGGGCCGGGCACAAAAGGGCGGAGTTCAGGCATTTGGTGTGGACTTGACTGGCCGCACACTGTACTGTTAAGGATGGGAGCAGCCCGTGGTCCCCCTGAGCAGAAGTGCGGTGCTTGTAGTCTTTGGGAGAAGGAAGGCGTGGACGTGGAATGAGAAGACAGGACAGCGGAAGTCCAGTGGAATGAGATGGCGCCGCAATAGCCACTTAGTTGGCCCACAACAAGCAAACAGAAAAACAAACAAAACCTCTGGCTTGCAAACAATGGTTGTATTTATTTGCTGGGTCTGGATGATCACTTGTGCCCTCTCTTCTTCAAATGACTGTGAATAAATAGATGGATGGTTGTGCATGGGTCGTGGATTTAGCTGCTCTCAACCTCTCCTTTCAATGATAAATACAAATAAGAGTAGTAGCTAACATTCATTAAGCACTTACCACGTGCTGGTACCAGGCTCTGTTCTGTGTATTTTACACACATGGTCTCCTTCAATCCTCACAACAGGAGAAAGGTACTGTTACGTTCTTCTTCTACAGAGGACAAAACTCTGACACAGAGCTTTTCTTTTGTGCGTGGGATCCTGAGATCCAAAATAGCTGAGATTTGCCTATGGTCATACCAAGTTGGGGCCAAGACAGGACTAAAGCCCATTTGACTATGTCCCATTTATCCATATTTTCATTGGCTGTGATGACATTGGACATTGTTCTCTTGGCTTTTGTGACTTGGCTCAAAATGAGCGTCCACATTTCCAGGGACTTCTCCATCACTGAGGTGGCTGCTACACTGAAAGGGCCACCTGATAATGTTGGAGGGGATGCTTGAGATGACATTGGTCCCCTGGCTATCCTGCTCCAGCTCTCAGGGGGCCAGGAAGCCCTGCTTCTTGCTGAGTGACCTTGGGCAAATTGCTTAATCTTTCTGAGCCTCTGGTGCCTCTGCTGTAACCTGATGGGCGGGGGACAAACCCATTTCCAAGCCCTTTCTAATGCTGATTCTTTGTGGGTCTAGTCTGCAGTATAAAGGGCAGTGTGTGTTGGGGTTGTTTTGTTGGTTTTTACTGACACTAGTGTTGCATGCCATGTAACTATTCATCATCATGATAAAACTTACTTTGTATCTTTCAAAACACTATTATGGGCATCAGTTTTTTTGCTCTTGTTTTCGGTTTTGTCTGTTTGTTTTGTTATTAAAAGGTATTAGAGTAACACAGCATTTTTCCCAGATGAGAAGGGTGACTGCTCATGATTGTTGAGTACTTCCTATGTCCTTGGGAGTTTTACCTTTTTATTTTTTAGTTTTTAAAAATTAATTTATTTGGCTCCAGCAGGATCTAGTTCCTGGACCAGGGATCGAACCTGGGCCCCCTGCATTGGGAGTGGGAGTCTTCTTCTTTTTTAAAGATTGAGTTTATTATTTATTTACTTAATTTATTTTTGTCTGCCTCGGGTCTTAGTTGCAGCACACGGGCTTCTCTCTAGTTGTGGCGTGCGGGTTTTCTCTTCTCTAGTTGTGGCGCGCAGGCTCCAGGGTGCGTGGGCTCTGTAGTCTGTGGCATGTGGGCTCTAGTTGAGGCGGGCGAGCTCAGTAGTTGTGTCGCGCATGGGCTTAGTTGCCCTGTGGCATGTGGGATCTTAGTTCCCTGACCAGGGATCGAACCCGCATCCCTTGCCCTGTAAGGCAGATTTTTTACCACTAGACCACCAGGGACGTCTCTCAGAGTTTTACCTTCTGATACTTGTATGATTTAATTAGGTCTATTGTTAGAAAGAGAGAAATGGCAAGTATTGTGCCATTTGACAGCTGAAGAAAGGGAGGCAGGTGGCAAGTTGAGTGAGAGGTAGAACTGGTTGGGGAACTTGGGTTTCCTTCATCCCTTCTCTTCCCTGCCTTCACGTATGCTCCCCTGGTCCCACTGAGAGTCTGGATCTGGGGTCAGCTGCTCTTCTACCACAGAGCCACAGGGAGGCTGGCTGGAAGGCACTGTCATTGTCTTTGGTTGGAACCTGCTCTGGGATTCCCCTGGGGCTTTCCAGCCTCTCTGCAGGACTGTTAAGGTGGCTTCCCATCTGCCTACAGATTTATGAAGCAGCTCCTGCTTTTTCCATTATAGAGGTGGCTTAAAAAGTGCATTTGCTGAAAATATTGCAAGGGAATCTACTTTGGATGTAAACCAGTGGGAAGTAGCCCATAGTCGACATAGCTCTGTCCACCCACCTACACGCTCACCCATCCATCCATGCACCCAACACCTCTTCATCCATACAGCATTGGCTGAATGCTCACCAAGTGTCCAGCAGCCCTCCAAGGCAATGGGGGTACTGAGAAGTTTGGAGGCATCTGTGCCCTTAGGGAGTTGAGAATCTGGCCCACCGCATGTGCTGTGTGCAGGAGACTTTTGATCTAGGCTTTCATACTTTTCTTAACACTCATCCATGTTAGAGGCAGCATGAGCCTGGGCTGCAGGTCAGGAGACCTGCTTCATGGCCCCTGGGTCTGCAGCAGTGGCCTGGATCAGTGTCCCTCTGAGCCCTCAGTCTCCCCATCTGTGAAATGAGATGGTGGTCTCATGGAGCAGGGATGGGGAGCTCCGACTGAGTCCTAAAGCTGTAGTTTTGGATCCCAGCTCTCCCCTGGAACAGTGGAATCCTGGGCAAGTTGTTTTGCGTGTCTGAGCCTCAGTTCCTTATCTGCAAAATGGAAAAAAAATTATAACAGCGCCTACCTTATGGTGTTGAGAGAGGATTAAACGAGATGATGTACAATAAAGCATGTTAGCAGAGTCTTGACACAATAAACATTAGCTTTTGTTCCTACCTCATGTCCCCTTCTGCTCTGAAATTACCATTTCCATTAAAATGGTCATATGGTAAGTGAAGTTCAGACCTTAGCACTCACAGAAGAAGGGGAGGTCTCTGGCTATTGAGGTATTTCCTCGTAGGGTGTCTGTCTGTCTGTCTGTCCGTCTCTCTCTCTCAAGTTGAATTCCAGGGAATAAGTTTTTAGGACTAAGTAATAAACCTCCAAAGAAACAATTTATGGGAAGAGTTGATGGCATTTCATTTCAGCTACACACGTGGCCCCAGCACATGCAGTAGATGGAGGAAAAGTCCTGATTATATCCTTTTGTAAGCCTGTCTGAAAGGAATGGGCCTGTGCTCGTGGGCAGCGGCTTATCTCAGAGCCAGAGCAGGGCCTAGCGGGTCATCAGCAAGTAGGCTTTTGCTCCATCCCTAGAGACACCACCTCAGTTTCTCCTTGTAGGGGTGGCTCTCAGGATTAACTAAACCATCTTTGTTCAACACTGAACGTGAAATTGTCACAAGATGTTGCTTTTGTTTTGTGACAGCTAAAACACCTCAAGCCATTCAAGGGCCTTGTGTACAGGTAACTTACAAATTGCATTGAACGTGGCAAGTGGGGTGGTTTCATACCCTATATTCCCCTTCCTTGATTAATTTTCACAGTTAAGATGAATGCAGAAATTCTAGTGTATTGTCCTGAGTCTTCCTTAACCTGTGCTCTCTTGGGCCTTTCTGATAAGTGAAAGTAAATGTGTGTAGTCTGCTTGCAGTGTTTTTTTTGTTTTGTTTTGTTTTGTTTTTGTGTTATGCGGGCCTCCTTCTGCTGTGGCCTCTCCCGTTG
>NW_021146846.1:12423-25000 GCF_002837175.3 Physeter macrocephalus
CTCACAGGCCCAGCCGCTCCGCGGCATGTGGGATCCTCCCAGACCGGGGCACGAACCCGGTTCCCCTGCATCGGCAGGCGGACGCGCAACCACTGCACCACCAGGGAAGCCCCTGCTTGCAGTTTTGTCAGTTCAACTAGCTCAAAGCACACAGCTATTTGCAGAGACCAAAGCCCAGTCAACCCTTGTCACTCGCTTCAGTCACTTGGTCCTGGACCTCTCATTTAATTACCATAACCACACCAATCTGTGCTTCTGCCTCAGCTTGTTAAGAGTACCTTGCAAATACTAATTCTCTGAGGTCATCAGAAAACCAAAGGTGCAGAGTAAAAGCATGCTTTCCTGCATGAGCTATCCTTGTTTTATTCTGTTTATGGGGAGCTGTCTGTTACTTACCCTAAATGTGCAAGATTGTAGAATGAAGTTTTTATATTTGACCAAGATAGGAATCGGACTAGGAGCCTGGGCTCCGTTTCAGGCCTGGGTTGCAGGGAGGCCAAAGTACTGGTCCCAGGTTGGTAGTGAAATGCACCTGCTACTGGGGAAGTTGTGTAGACGAAAATCATCTCGGGGAACATACGAAGTCACTGTCACCAGGCATGCTTGGGACTGTGGCATTTTTTGGATGATGGAGAGAGAGCCAGCCTTAGTGTCTGGAGCCTTCCCTTCTGGCCTGGCACTGTCGCAGATGTGCTGTGTCCTCTGGGGCAGGCCACAGCCCGTCCCTGGACCTTGAACGGGAACAGTGGTTCTTGAGCTTTTTTTGTTGTTGTTGCGGTACGCGGGCCTCTCACTGCCGCGGCCTCTCCCGTTGCGGAGCACAGGCCCTGGACGCGCAGGCTCAGCGGCCATGGCTCACGGGCCTAGCCGCTCCGCGGCATGTGGGATCTTCCCGGACCGGGGCACAAACCCGCGTCCCCTGCATCGGCAGGAGGACTCTCAACCACTGCGCCACCAGGGAAGCCCTCTTGAGCTTTTTAAGATCCTAAGTGCTGCCAAGGATCTGATAGAAGCCCTGTGGACCCCATCCCCAGGGAGAAAGATTATGTGTGGATGTGGTTCTACCAACACTAAATTCCTCCTACTGTATGATAGATAATAATTTACACACACCCCAGGTCTTGGAAAGATCGAATGGAATCTAGGGTATCTGAATAATCAGGACTTAGTTTCTCCTAGTTCAGTCAGACCTGGGCTCAAGTGACAGTCAATATTTATACATTTCTGAAGTTTTGTAAGGATTCCATGAGATGATGCTTGTAAGCTGCTTAGCGTAATGCCTGTGTGGTTAAAAGGAGAACCCTTTCCCCTTCTGCATGAGAATGTCTTAAAATTTTACATGTAGTAAAATTGACGCTTTTTGGGGTGTACAGTTCTCTGAGCTTTAACTCATGTGTAGATTTGTGTAACCACTACCACAGTCAGGATTGAGAACAATTCCATCACCCCGGGGTGGGCGGGGGACTTTTTGCTGTCCCTTTGTTGTCAAACCCTTCCTCCACCTCCGGCTCCTGGCAACCATTGATCTGTTTTCCATCCCTATAGTTTTGTCTTTTCCAGAATATCATATAGCATGTAACTCTTGGGAATTGGCTTCTTTTACTCAGCATACTGACTTTGAGATTCATGAAGTTACTGTTTTTATGAGTAGTTTATTGCTTTTTATAGCTGAGTAGTATTCCATTGTATGGATATAATCATTGTTTATCTGCATAGAATTTGACTTTGGTTAACTAGCTCTGTTTCCTAGAAATAAAAATGGCATTTGACCAACAAAAAAATGAAACAACTCAATTAAAAAACTTGAGTAGACATCTCCAAAGATACGCAAATGGCCAATAAACACACGAAAAGATGCTCAACATCACTAACCATTAGTGATGTGCACATCAAAACCACAGTGAGATACCACCTCACACCATTAGGATGTCTGCTTTCAAAAAATCAGACAATAGCAAGTGTTGGCAAGGATGTGTAGAAATCGGAACCCTTGTGCATTGTTGGTGAGAATGTAAAATGGAGCAGCCATTATGGAAAACAGTGGCAGTTCCTCAAAAAATTAAAAATAGAATCACCATATGATTCAGCAGTTCTCCTTCTGAGTATATACCCAAAAGAAATGAAAGAAGGGACTCAAAAAGATATCTGTATACGCAGTTTCATAGCAGCATTAGTCACACAATAGCCAAAAGGTACCCATCATCAGATGATGGATAAACAACAATGTGGTATGTACACACAATGAAACATTATCCAGCCTTAAAAGGAAGGACATTCTGACACACGTTTCAACATGGATGAACCTTGAGGACATTATGCTAAATGGAAGAAGTCAGACACAAAAGGACAAATATCGTATGCTTCCACTTGTGTGAGATACCTAAGAGTAATCGAATCATAGAGACAGAAAGTAAGTGGAATGGTGGTTGCCAGGGGCTGGGAGAATGGGGAATTATTGTTTAACATTTAATTAATGTTTAAATTCAGTTTTACAGGACAAATAGTCCTGTAACCTCAGCAGTCCCCAGCCTGTTTGGCACCAGGGACAGGTTTTGTGGAAGCCAGTTTTCCCACCGGGGTGGGGGCCGGGGATGGTTCGGGCAGTCACGTGAGTGACGGGGAGCGGCAGGTGAAGGTTTGCTCGCCTGCCGCTCACCTCCTGCCCTGCTGTGACTGGGTAGTAGCACAACAGCGTGAATGTACTTATTACCACTGAACTGTGGTAACACTTAAAAATGGTTAAGGTGGTAAATTTTACGTATATTTTACCACAGTTTGTTAAAAAATGCTGTGGATACCAATTATTTTTCAGTATTTATTTGTGTAATAGTTATTTAATCTTAAATGTCTTCTAATAAGTTATATTAAAACATTTAAAAAGCGATGGCATAGCCAAGTATATTACTAGGGAGCAGTGCTTATGGTAAAGATGACCTCTGGTTTAATTAATTATATCTGGGCTGGGAGGACCTCTAGGTGAACGATAAACACTTGGTGGGACGCAACACCCCAGGCTCCCTGAGTGCGGCGGCTCTCGTGACTGGGTGTGCTTCTTTTTTTTTTTTGGCCGCGTTGGGTCTTCCCTGCTGCACACGGGCTTTCTCTAGTTGCAGTGGGCAGGGGCTACTCTTCATTGCGGCGCGTGAGCTTCTCATCTCGGTGGTGGTGGCTTCTCTTGCTGTGGAGCACGGGCTCTAGGCACGCGGGCTCAGTAGTTGTGGCTCATGGGCTCGGCGCGCAGGCTTCGGTAGTTGTGGCACGTGGGCTCGGTAGTTGTGGCTCGTGGGCTCTAGGCGCGTGGGCTTCAGTAGTTGCGGCGCACGGGCTTAATTGCTCCACGGCATGTGGGATCTTCCCGGACCAGGGCTCGAACCCATGTCCCCTGCATTGGCAGGAGGACTCTTAGCCACTGTGCCACCAGGGAAGTCCCTGGGCGTGCTTCTTGAGGGAGCCTGTGAGATTATGAGACATGGGCTCCTGTGGGGCAGGAAGCTTTTAAGCCAGGGTGGATCCCCTCCCCCCCAGATGGGGCACTTCTCAGCTGCCCTGCCCTTTGGCAACCTTTGGTTCCCGTCCTTTATTCATTTGAGTAGAACGTTTCCAGGAGTGGAAGAGAAGTCCAGGGACCTCAACGTCTGGTTGAGCCCCAGAGCCTGGGGGTGCCATAGCCTGGCACACAGTGAGTGCTCAGTGCATGTCAGCTCTTAGTAAAGACCCTCACAGGCCTCTCAGTGGCTTCCATCTGAGACTGCCTGGGTGCCATTGTCGGCACTTACTCTGGGATGACAGCGCAGATGGCACTCACTCTAGCCCTGTTCGGCAGGATTCCAGGCCACTGGCCACATTCGTGAGAAGGTATCGCTGACGGTGGGGGGAGAGAGGGGACGGGCTGTGGAAGCAAGAGCAAGGCTTTCTCTGAGAGCTTTAAGGCCAGGAGACTCTGTGAGATGGAATGGTGCCTCCACTTGGGAGTTGTCGCCCCGAGATTGTCACCAGAAGGTCTCTGGTCCCATGAGTATCATTAACACATCTCTGTGAATCTGCGATGATAGGCAGTCGCTGTGTTTTTTGATACTATGGCACCAACACATGTAAGACATTTTAGTGATATAATAACACTTCTCAGGAGACAAAGAAAAATAAAATGCATTAGCAGGGTTGATTATAAAATAACATATCCTGATTTCAAAAGTTAAACTGTGAAGAAGTATACATTTTAGAATCAAGGAAATACAACAGGAGGCATTGCTTCATTCTTTCAGCTGCTTTCCTTGAGCAGCTGCTGTCTTTAGTTCGTGAAGGTGGATGCTGGGGACACAGTGATAAATGAGCCAGGCTGCTCTCATGGAGCTCACTGTGACTGTCCAGGTCTCCCCTCTAGGCGAGGTCTAGCCTTTGATTGAAGAGTCAGACTCTACAGAGTTTTGCTTATAAATGTAGCTCTCATCTAGCCTCACAGTTAGGTGTCTGGACACCGGAGGAAAATTACTTTGAGGATCACTGGGCTCATGCAGACATGACAGATGGGGTAATGATCACACATCCCGGCTTACACCTGCTGTCCTGGCATAATTATTAATAGCACCGTCCCTGTCACTCTCAAAAGTGTCCTGATTTGGATGGGAGAACACTGAGGGAGGAATCATTTACAACTACTGAGTTCCACACATTTGTGTTGGAGAGGGTCTTGCTTTTGCAGTGAGAGAACTATTTCAGAAATATGGCCTATTCCAAGGCGGGATCAGTCCCATAGAGTCCACGGGAGGGTCAGCTGAATTCGGTTTTCGTCCCCTTCTCCCCTTGGGCATCTGCCACTTCGTATGTTCCAATCACTTAACTCATGGGAGCATCAAAATCTGGGACAATTTGGTTTATAAAAACAATAAACGTGTACATAAAACAACCAGAGCATGTTTTCCTTGTGAGAAAAATTAGATTACCCAGATCTTAAATTCATATTCTTTGGAATGGATGGAAAGGATCTTAGTGTTCATGTCAAGAGAATTGGAAAAATAATTATGTAATAATTACATAATTATATAATAATTATATAAAGATGTAGTATATAACATATAATATATATTATTACTTATATATAATTAAAAATATATATAAACATATATAATTATATAATAATTATATAGGAACAGTAATCTGGGTTAAGTTAGAGATTTTCTTTTCCCTGTTGCTATAGAAAGGAGGGTAGGGATTGAATTTTTGTAAGAAGTTTTATTTTTATTCAAGTGATATAGTTGATGTTTAAAGAAAACAGCCAGAAGGGTAGGAAGCTTTGTGTTTGTAACAGATTGGCAGCTTGCAGCCTGTTATATTAGCAGGTATTGATGACAGGATCATCTGGGTCAGGTGGTCCCTGTCGTGAGGACCTGCTGGGTGTCCCAGAATGCCGCCCACCTTCTCCAGTAGGTCTCAGATTTTAGCACCTGGAGGCTGCTGTGCTCCAACCGCCGGTTTCTACTTCAGTAGGTCTGGAGTTGGGCTGAGAATTAGCATTTCTAACAAGTTCCCAGATGATGTCGATGCTCCTGGTGGGGTAGGTGTCTGGGGGTGGGGGCGCCCTTTGGAATCACTGCTTAAAGTTAAGTAGGAGAGGAATGGAGAAGCTCCTAGGGATTCGACCTGAAAAGTTGCTCTTGGAGGGGGAGGAGGGATATAAAAAACAGCTTACATGCATTGATGCCGGGAGCTGTGCTGAATATATTTAATGCCTTCAACAGCACTGCAGGGAGGTGATAGTGGCTTCATTTTACAGATGAGAAAACTGAGGTTTATATGACTTGCCCAGTTGGCATGTGGAAGAGCTGGGTTGAACCATTGCCCGGTACTGAAACAAACCCTTTTTAAATGGATAAGTGGCAGACACCACAGATTGAAGAAGATTCTAATAATACAAGCACAGGTGAACAGCAAGAGAAGGACGATGTTCACAGTTCTTCTGCTTCCAGTACCTGCTTTTGTCAGCAGCTTTGTGAGGTAAAAAAGAGCAATCTAATTAGCTCTGACAAGAAGATGGCCAGGGGCTTCCCTGGCGGCGCGGTGGTCAAGAGTCCTCCTGCCGATGTAGGGGACGCGGGTTCGTGCCCCGGTCCGGGAGGATCCCACGTGCCGCGGAGCGGCTGGGCCCGTGAGCCATGGCCACTGGGCCTGTGCGTCCGGAGCCTGTGCTCCACAGCGGGAGAGGCCGCAACAGTGAGAGGCCCGCGTACCACCAAAAAAAGAGAAGAAGATGGCCAGGAGATTGGCAGCTGTGAAGAAAACTCTGATGAATACCACACTAAATGTATATTTTTCCTTGGGATATTAGCTAATTCATTGGTTTGATATCTTAGTTGTCATGATTAGCAAGACAATTTAAAACTAAGTATCTAGGACTCGAGAACCAAACTCTAAAATTTAAATTATGTTTAAAGTCAGTACTTTAAAAACATCGTGGTAAATGTTTACAAGCTGCTTCTGAATTGTCTTAATGTGTAAGTGTTCTGGTAGCTTGTAGACACGTCCATCTCAGCCCTCCTTTTCTGTATCCTCTGCTCTCCCAGACTCTCAATTTTGGAATATCCTAGGGCTGAGTCCTCCAGTTTCTTCCTACGCAGTCTAGTCCCATGTCTAAATGCCCTCTAAATACTGGTCATTCCCAAGTGTATGTGTCCAGACCCCATCTCTTCCCTGAACTGCAGACTGCCCACTTAACATCGCCACTCGGATGTCTTGTAAGCATCAGACTTGATGTGCCTAAACCAGGGCTCTTGGCTCACCGCCTTACCTCCTGCCCAACTGGCTCCTCCCTGGGTGCCCATGACGGTGAATAATGCCATTTTTGACCTAGTTGTTCAGGCTCAGAAATCTTGGAGTCCTCCCCGACTCCTCGCTCATAGCCCGTCTCTGATCCATCAGCAGATCCTCTTGGGCTTACTTCAAATATATCCTGCCTCCGGTCCCTCTTGCCAGCTCCTGTGCCGACTCGGGCTCCAGGCCACCGCCGTCTCTCCCTGTCCTGCTGTGGTGCCCTCCTAACTGGCCTCTTGGTTCCCACTTCGCCTCACAGCTGTCTGGTCTTCCTTCCTTCATCAACAGCCAGAGCGTAAATTAGATCAAATCAGGCCTGATGAGGATTGTCCTGTGGCTTCCCTTTACACTGTGAATAAAATCCAGAGTCCTTACCACGGCCTGCGTGTGGCACCCTGTAGTCTGGCTCGCTCGTACCACTGTCCCTTGCTGCTCTGTCCCAGCTGCTCGGGTGTTTGAGCTTTTCCTTCGAGTGTCCTTGGAAGACACCAAGCACACTACTGCCTCAGGAGCTGCACTTGCTCTTCCCTCTGCCTGTTCATTCCCCCAGGCATGGGGGTTATTGGCTGCCGAGAGCCTGCGGTCAGAAGCCGCTTGCTGGTTATGTGACCTTGGGAAAGTCCCTCACGCCTCTTCCTCTTAAAAATCTTCCTCATGGAGAAAATGGAGCCAGGGGTGAGGTCCTTATGAGTTCACGCACAGGAAGCACTTAGGTCCTGAGTCTCGGGAGACGTGAGCTGCCCTTCTGGGTGCGTTTGCTCCCTAACTCCTTTTGGCTCTCTGTTCATGTGTCACCCCCGAGCGGCCTCCTCTAGCCACAGGGGTCCAAAGTAGTACTCCCATCACATTATTCCCCACTGTCCCCTAACCCTGCCTTTGCTTTTTTTTTCTTTTAAATATAGTGCTTATTTGCTTCTTTTTTATGATCTTTCTCTCTCATTAGGAGGTAAGCTCCTTGTCAGCTGCTGTTTCACCAGAGCTCAAAAGGCACACAGGTGAAGCTCACAAATTCTTGTTGAATGAGTGGATAAAAGCACACGTTGGGTGTGGGCTCAGCTTCGTGGTGGAGAAGGTTGTGCATCTTTGAAAGCCTGGCAAGCGTTAACCAGAGGGCACTGCTGTGACTCCCATGCCGCCCCCGCCCCCAGTAGAGGCCCTTAGTCAAGGTGGAGGACCGCCTCTGCAAGTAGGGGGTGCTGCAAAGGGCAGGGGGCCACAGACCCTGGGGCTAGCGGGCTAGCGGGAGCGGTGGGAGCCTTTCCCCAGTGAGGGCGTTGCCTCTTCTGACCCCGTCCTGTTCCAGGCAAAGCAGAGAATGTGCGTCCCCCTTGATGGTTGCCCGTTGAGAGCCTGCTGGGCGTTGACTCTTAGGTGTCACCGGCTTTGCTGGGGAGGAAGGAGGTGGGATTCAGCGCAGGCAGGAGCAGGTTCACACAGCGTACTGAGTCTTTAGCTAAAGTAAAGGCCCCTGAGCGGGGGTGTGGGAGATGGAGGCGGGAAAGGTAGTTCAGGGGCTGAACTCCCAAAGGCCTCAAATGGCCGTCTGGGCACTTGACTTCCTCCTTTAGGTATTCCAGGAAGCATCAAGAGCTTAAGAAATGTTCTCCACACATATTTAGACTTTTCCCCGAGTATTCCAAATAGTATGAAACAAGTGGCAGAGGAGAAAATTACTATTTTTGTTCACTTAAAAAAAAAATAGTTCCTGTCTCTCAATTTCAGGTGGAATTAATAAAGTTGAGGGTGTCGGCTTTCTCCCTTTCATGTCCTGCAGGCTAGTTCCTGGCCCAGTCCCGACTTTATGTATGTATGTATGTACGTATGGCTGCGTTGGGTCTTCGTTGCTGCGCGCGGGCTTTCTCTAGTTGCTGTGCGCGGGCTTTCTCTAGTTGCTGTGAGCAGGGGCTACTCTTTGTTGCGGTGTGCGGGCTTCTCATTGCGGTGGCTTCTCTTGTTGTAGAGCACGGGCTCTAGGTGCATGGGCTTCAATAGTTGTGGCTCGCGGGCTCCAGAGCGCAGGCTCAGTAGTTGTGGCACACGGGCTTAGTTGCTCTGTGGCATGTGGAATCTCCCGGACCAGGGCTCGAACCTGTGTCCCCTGCATCGGCAGGTGGATTCTTAACCACTGCACCACCAGGGAAGTCCCCAGTCCTGACGTTAGAAAGAACAACAAATAAGCAGCTGCTTCTTTAAAAGTCTGGATGCTGATTTAGCAGTGAGGACTCTGCCTTAATTGTCCTTCCTTTAGTGAACCAGCATCATCTGCCAGGGTCGCTGAAAAACCCAGAAGCTTTCTCATGGGGGTGCCTTGGAATTGGAGGTTCTGCCCCCTGTATTTTGCAGGTTAGGTTACACCCCAAGAAAGATGGACTGGCAGACTTTACAAGTCATTCTGTAGAGTGTCAGTTCTGGGCCTGCCTGGACAGAAACAAAAGTAGCCTTGTGTGGGATACAGTATCAATATTCAGTGAGGATTAGCACTTTGTTGTTGTTGACACACCCCTGCCAGAAGTAAGGCAGCTGGCTAGCTGTGGAAAAACACCAGACTGGGATCCAGTGATTAGGGCTCTCTGGCTGTCTGTGAAACTGTGGGGAAATGTCTTTCCCTCAAAATGAGGAACCTCAGTTTCCTTGTTTTGGAATGAGAGGGTTGGACTAGCTCTGTGGATCTTAACCTTTTGGAACTCTTTGAGACTTTAATGAAAGCCATGGACTTCTCTTCCCAGAAAAATGAACACACGTGATTTGGTCAGCACTTTAGGCACCCCCTGAAGCCCATGAGATGAAACCCTGGACCTCTAAGGCTCTGCTGCGTCTGACCCCCATCCACCTCCCCCCATTCTCATACCTCCAGCTGCACAGGGCCTTTGCACATGCTGCTCCTGCCCAGAATGCTTTTCACCCATTTGCTTGGTCAGCTCCTGCTCATCCTTTGAGTCTCACCCTTCCCTGACCTCCCAGATTAGATTAGGTTGCCCTGCTAGACATGTTCCCCTCCCGGAACTTCTCAGCACTGATTACAGTGGTAACTAAGTGATTCTTTGCTTATGTTGTCTGATTCTCCCTAAACTCCACGTCGGCATTTGTCAGATGAATCTGAGTCCCCTCAGGCCATGACATTCAGAGACTGATCTGTGAGCGTGCAAGTGTGTCGTAAGAGAACCCCGGTCTGTGTTTCCTGTGATGCACTACTCGAGATGTGCCTTCGCCTTCAGTGATTTCCGCAGCGCTGGGCAGGAATGTCACTTCAAAGCAGGGACTAGGGCACCCAGAAGACTGGCTCCCAGACTTTTTGCCTCAGTGCTCTGCTGGCCTGACCTCCAGGCTGGTCATTGCCCTTTGTTTATACCCTGGACTGAGCTGGAACTCCCACTTTGGAACATTCCCACAGTGCTTGGTGCTTCCTTGTATTGTTGTATTTTTCTCTGGAGGGGAAGTGACCAACATCAGACTTTCCTCCCAGCAGACAAATTCCATGCACAAAGCTTCATATCAGCTACTGGGCACCGGCTCCAGAGCCCAGCTTCCATCTCTCGCCCGCACACCTGGGGGCGGGGGTGGGGAGGAGGTGGTGAAGGTGCACATTACAGCGATCACTGGCCTTTCCCTTCTGAGCAGTGAGTGAGCAGCGCCTTGTAGGACTCCCTGACGCAGCTTTCTTCTGAATCCAGTTGCATCTTGCACTGAGGACAGGACTCCGTAAAATGTTTCAAACTTCAGTAACCACAGTGTTACCTCCCTGGTTTATGTCGCTTGCATTCCATAATCAAAAAAGTATTCTGATGATACAAGTGTTTGGAAGTGAAATTTTATTTTATTTGCGCTAAGGGAATGAGTTATTTACCAGAATATTGCAATGGATCTTACTGGGATATTTAAAAAAACAAAAAAATCTCTGTGATGGTAAATAATTTTTCTTTAATGTATTGTCTCTAAAGCTGGATGTTCATAGATAATGAAATTAAAAAGAAAAAAACAGCAATGGTAACTATTCTTTAAGTGTGCCAAGCACCTTTAAAACATCATATTTAAGCTTGAATAGACTGCCTTATGAAGTAGGCAGCATATTAGTACATATTTTACAGAGGTGAAAAAATCAGGTCCAGGGAGGTGAAGTTCCTATCTCAAAGTCGCCCTGATGGGAAGTGCCCACATAAAGATTCAAACCGGATCAGCTCTTCTCCAGAGCCAGCACTTTCCACTCGTCCCCTACCTCGTCCCCTACCTCGTCCCCCTGGTCAGGAGGAAGAGGTAGCAGGTTTCCTGGCCAAGAATTAAAATTCTTGGGCTGGATCTGGCTCTCTCACTAAGTGTGTAGCCTTGACCCCCGCCCTGCCCTGGCCCAAGCTCTTAGGAGGAGATGATTTTGTCAGTCTGTGTCCTTAGGCCCTACCCTTCTGTGAGTCCATGATTTGGGGCTTGCGGTAGTAATACCTCAGGAGTAACTTGGTAACACGCGGTCTGATTGAAAGCAGTCCATGCACCCACAGCACCCTCGGAGGATTTGCGCAGGACGTGGAGACTCGTGGTGCTGGCCGTGCAGTGAGCTTTCCACTTCTGGTGGCCTTTCACTTTTGATTGGCCTCATCTGTTTGAGTCCAATGTTGTCTCCCTAAGGTGTGGACTGGATGGGTCACTTGCCCATCTTGGATGGTGAGCATATTCACCCTTGGGGATGACGCTGGAAGACACTTTTTCTGAGATGAGAATTAGGGAGGAATTCTTAAGAATAGGCGATTCGATTTATCTTCCCCAACCCCCAGCCCCCGTCCAGTTCACACGGAATCATTTTGGGAGGCCGTGGTTACCCGAGAAGCAGTTGAACCACAGGGTCCTCGCTTCAGAGCTGCTCTCAAGGAAATTTCTAGTTTGTTTGGAAGGTTCATCAGAAAATTAGCTGTTAGAATGTGGCAGCCCCTAGCTGAGAAATGGCAGCGTCGGCCGCGAGCCCAGGTTTCCCTGGTGACCTGCTGTCCTGTGTGCGCGCAGGCACGTGGGGAACTGACCCAAACCCAGTTACTGACTTCAAAGGCTTTACAGACTAGTGGGGATAAAAAAGATACGGGTGAAACTCCAGGTTGGGGACTTTGCCTGAGCTGAGGGGTGGGGAAGGTGGATGAAACAGCGCTCTGGCGGGCCCACACCCCTGGCGCTTGCAGGAAGGAGGGTTCATTTATGGATTAGAAACTTTGGTTGGGCTTCCCTGGTGGCAAAGTGGTTAAGAATCCGCCTGCCGGGCTTCCCTGGTGGCGCAGTGGTTGAGAGGCCGCCTGCCGATGCGGGGGACACGGGTTCGAGCCCTGGTCCGGGAAGATCCCACATGCCGCGGAGCAGCTAAGCCCGTGCGCCACATCTACTGAGCCTGTGCTCTAGAGCCCGTGAGCCACAACCGCTGAGCCGAGCCCGCGTGCCACAACTACTGAAGCCCGTGTGCCTAGACCCTGTGCTCTGCAACAAAAGAAGCCACCGCAATGAGAAGCCCGCGCACCGCAACGAAGAGTAGCCCCCGCTCGCCACAACTAGAGAAAGCCCACACGCAGCGACGAAGACCCAAAGCAGCCAAAAATAAAATAAAAATAAAAAATAAATAAATTTATTTAAAAAAAAAGAAAGAAACTCCAGTTAACACATTGTAGGGTGTGTTTGTGGGGGGGGGCGGGGAGCCTTCATTTGTTCATCCATTTGTTTATTCCTTCATCTGTCTGCCTATTTGTTCAGTAGTTATTAAGCACCTACTGTGCGTGGGTATTCTGCTGGTGCTGGGCGGCATCGT
>NW_021146847.1:0-5860 GCF_002837175.3 Physeter macrocephalus
GAGGGCCTGAAACACTCAAGTCCTCTCCACCCCAAATCACAAAACACAAACTATGCCTTCCTTCTAGTGTTATTAACATCATCCTTAAACTCAGACTGGTATTTCTACCTTTCTTATATCAAATGCCCTTTGATCATCACCAATAGAGTTTACAGACATTACTGAGAGCCTTAGTGGCAGGTACTGTTCAAAGTTTCCGTGTAGGTCATGTCATTTCATCTTCCTCTCAACCTTCTGGGATGGCTTTGATTCTCTTCATTTTAGAAGTGAAGAAACTGAGGCTCAGAAAGATGAAGACCTTGCTCAGCGTCCTCCAGAGTGACCAAGCTGACTTCAAACCAAGCCCAGTGTTCTTGGTGAAGTCCCATTGTGGATTTTTGGTATTTGTTTTGGGGGTTAATTCTTCCCTTTCCCACCCACACCCACACTTTATGACTGTTGGTTAATAATCCAGGTCCTTTAAGAAATTCACTTTTGTACCCTCCAATTCTTGGCATTGAATAAGGTTGTGTCAGGCACTGGATGGAAGGATCTGTAATCTGCAAAATGTTTTCACCTATGTTACCCTTATTAGATCCTCATCCACTCTAGTGAGGTGGGAAAGGCATCATCTCCATCTTACAGATGAGAAAATCGAGGCTCAGAGAAGCAAAAGTCATACAACTCAGTGACGTAGCTTGTTGTTAATGCTCTGAATTCCTCTTTGTCCTTTTTATTGTCTTTTATGGACTGCATTTAGGGGGTGAGTGGCATCACGTGGCAATCTTTGGGTGTACAGAACTCTGGGGAAAAAATTGTTTGACCCTCTGGCTGTTTCTTTGTCCATATCCAACCCAACTCATTCAGGAAACACTGAGTACCTACAAGGTCCAGGCACTGGGTGCTTGACTATGCCCATCTTGTCCTTAGGGAGTGAGTGGTACCCAGAGGAGATGGATACAGTACAGCCAAAGGTGAGACGGCGTGGCCCCTGCCATCCTAGAGGTATGGGCACAACCTCCTGGCTCATGGGCAGGGATTACTCACACTGCCTAGGGTGGGATAGATGGATGGGGAAGGCTTCACTGAGAAATTGACATTTGAACTGGCTATGGAAGTGAAACAGCGTTTCTTCAGGGCGAGAAGGGCTGGACAGCAGCAACAACAACAACTCCATGGGTATCACTTGCTAAGCCCTTGCTATGCGCCAGGCCCTGGGTTAAGAGCTTTACAGGTATTATTTCTTTGCTCCTCCCAATGACTCCATGAAGTGTCAACTACTATTATCCTCATTTGAGGAAGTGAAGACTTAGAGAGGGTTTGCACTTAAGCAGTCTGACGCTAGCACATTCTCTCGATCACTGCGACACAGGGGCAGGGCAGGTACTCAAGTTGAAGAACAGAGCTTGAGCAAAGCGTCAGAGATGAGAACGTGCCCAGCACCCTCGGGGTGAGGGGCGGGTACGAGGAGGGCCCAGGCTTGAAAGCTGGGCAGGGCCAGTGTGTGATGGGTCTCACACGCATGATCTTATCTTGCCAGCAAAGTTAGATTGCAGTCACGTGATCTGATTTGATCCGACGTGTGTTCCACACAGATAACTCTGATGCCAGGACAGAGCAGGGGCCATAAACGTCCATGCCTTCAGGGGACCAGCCCCCTAAAACCGAGGGATCAGGCCCAGTGCGGGGGAGGGGGATGTCCCCACTGAGGGTGGCAGGCTTCACACTTCTAGCTCTTTCCAGCTCATCCAGGCCTTTTGTTGCCAGCCCCTGTGATTTTTAAAGAAACTTTGGAAAACCAGCATTTTATTAGACATTTCCTGGTTTTAAAAGGTAGGATGATTTTTAGAACATTTTCAGGGCCAAACAGATTATGTATGTGGGCTGTTAGTTTGCCACCTCTGGTGTGGACGGTGGCTTGGAATAGAGATCGTGTAGAGACAAGGAAACCAGTATCGGGAGGCCATGGTGAGAGTCTAGACAGAAGAAGAGGCCCGAGCCGAGGCTGTGGCCCTGGCTGTGAAGAGGAGGGGGCAGACCTGAAATACTTTCAAATGGGTTAAATAGAACCTGGTGACTTTGGACGTGGAAGCTGGAAGGAGGAGTCCAGGTTGACTGCGAGGATGATGGAGCCATTCATTCATTTAATTTGGGGGCAATTATATATTGAGAATCTACTAGATGCAAGGTATTGTGTTGGGAGCTGAGATACAGCAACAAACAAGACAGGACCACGGTGAGAGGACCCGGGAATTTATCGAGGAGGCCTGCTGGAGGGTAGATGCACAGGGATTTGGAGACCCAGAGGAGCACCTCTCCCAGTCTTAGGGAGTGAGGCGTCAGGCCTGCTCTGCTGATAAGGGAAACCAGAGACGTGCGCGTGTGAGAGAGAAGATCAGGAGACTGATTTGGAGCGTGCGGAGCTGAACCTTAACTTCAGCCTAATCCGTGATCTGATCCACTCTCTGCCCCTTTTAGCTCTGTGACAGTTAAAAGTCCAGACATACAACACATTCCTTTCTTGCTTCATGTCTTCCCTTTGCTCTTTATTAAAATGGTCAGCACAGGTGGGTACACGGCTGAAAGTGTCACAGATGCTGGTGTGACCGCTGTTATCCGTGTCTTCCCTGGTTCCCTTCCCCCTAGCTGTTCATCTTGGGCATTGCAATATTTGTAAAAGGAACCTGGGCTTGGTTTTTTTTTTAGCTGACTCATTGCTGTTGTGGTGAATGACCTGGTTTCTTTTAGGTATGATTATTGTTGTATGGTGGATTATTTAAGGGGGGAATTCTCTGTGCTGTTAATCACTCTTCCTCCTTCCTGAGAGCACCCCACATTCTTTCCCAAATACAGGCGAGGTTTCGCTTCATTCATTCAGCACATAATTATTGGACACCTACTGTGTTCCAGGAACTGTCCTAGGTGCTTGGGATGCATCCCGGAACAAAGAAGGACTCCTGTGCTCACGCAGACTCACTTCCCTGCAGCCTAAATGGTTTAGCTCTTGTTGATTTCTCTGTCGCTCCGTGGGGATGTGCACAGGTGGATGGGCTCCCCCCAGACAGGAGAAACTTCCCTCCAGCCCACTCTCAAGTGGGTCTGTGCTCTCCATCATCTAAGACTCGCCATTCCCCAACTATGGATTATCCACAGCATGGCAGCTCCTTACCCAGGCAATTGGAGTGCCACTGTCCCCAAAAGAACCTTAAGTGTTTTGCCCAAGTTCTAAATATCACAGTTACTGCCTTCTCTCTGACCATAACTTTGTTTTATAATCCCATAGAAGGCAATTCCTGTACATACTCTGAAAACAATTATGCTCTTTTGAGAACACAATTTAACTGTGTCTTTAAATCCTCCCATAAATCAATCCACCACATGTACCTTCTGTCATAAAGTCCTTATAATCTTTAATTCTTTGCCCCCAGCGAAGAGTCCTTTCTGGGGGAAAGTCTCCAGATTGTCCAAAGAGTGCCTGGAACCCAAGCTTGAGCTGGTTCATTGATGTGAATTTGGTAAAGCAGGGTACTCAAGCAAAGGTCCCCGGCGGGGCTGGTTCCCACCAGATCGCAGGGCATGCAAGATAAGCCTGCGACCATCAAGATAAGCCTTGCAGGGGTCATTTGCGCTGAGGGAGTTCCTCACTCAGAGAACATGGATACAGGGATCTCTTGGAGTCATGGCTGCTCTGTGTCTAGAAATCTCTGATTTGGACAGCATCCAACTGGAGTAGCTCAAAACCATCTGGAAATTCTCCACCCTTCTTATATCATCCTGGATCTATAGCAGACCCTTTCTAGCTTCCACGAGCCACAAAAAGGTCAGCAACATAGACACACCCCTAAGAGACCTAAATGCTGTTCCTTAATAGTTCTGTGGGCTTAGTCAGTCAAGCAATTAGGTCTCTCTGAACCTCAATTTTACCCTTCCAATCGTGTGAAAAAAGAAAGATATTAAATGCAAGGAAGGTGTGTCTAGAAGGTGCTATGCAAATGTTAAGTTTTTGCTTTTGTTGTTTTTATTTTTAGCAGGCCTCCTTCTGGAGTCCACACTATTCTGGACTTGAATCCTCAGAGTTGCACCAGGGCTCTCCCTCCTGCAGGCCCAGGACAGCCCAACAGCCAGTGCCCAGCAAACCACCCCTGCCCTGCCCATCAGTCAGCCAGCACTGGGCTGAGGGGTCTCGGATCTTGCATTTTATTACTTCTGAGCTAAGTCTGGAAACTCCTTAGCAAGGGCTCCAGCAGCACAGACTGGTCTGTCTCCCTGCTCCCAGTTTGCTGAGGGCACCCCATGGCACCAGGAGACAAGGAGCTAGAAGCCTACCAGAGATAGATCACTGGCTCACCTCCTGCGGCCCCTCTGAGTGCTGTGTAGGCTCTAGCCTGTGCAACTGACAAGGATCACACCCTGAGATGTGGGACGGAGGCATAAAATGGGCGAAATGATGCCATGAGCCTGGAATTTGGGGAAATGGGTATCCTCCAGCTGAGAACGTGAATGGGGTAGTCCACGGAGATTTAGCCAGGACCACAGAATCTTTGAAATCTCAAATTCCTGGCAACCACCCAGCACTATATCTTTAGGGTTGGGCAGTCGCATTTGGCTCCACTTTCTTAGATGAAGGATCAGAAGGACAGCAGTATGAACCGTCCATCTTTGTGTATGAGATAAAAGGAGAAGGCAGAGGCCAGGGAGAGCTGGTTGGCATCCATTCGTACGTGCTTTGCATGAGCTTTAGAGTTGGGAAAGTGGCCATAAAATGTGAAGCCTAGAAGGCTTAACCCTCCCAATCGTGAGGAATGGGATCCAGAGGGCTTAAGGCAGTTTTCTAAGATTGCATATCTTTGAGGGATGAAATCAGTACTACATGCCAGTCCAGTGAATGGGGGACAGAATATTTAATAAGATGGCAAATATGTCATTCCATGTAGAGATATGCTGTGTACAAAGAGTTTCGCCACAGTACTGTTTACAGTGACAAAAAAAAATCAAAGCAACATCAATATCCATTATCCATTAATAGGGAATCGTTTAAATACTTTGATAGATGCACACGATGGGATACTTTGTAGCCATTAGAAATAATGATGTGTCGCCTTGTAAATTAACTCTAGTTCAATTTAAAAAATCATGATGTGGCTCCACATTTATTGACACGGGGAGCTGTGGGGCTTAGCTAGAGGGATTGTGTGACAATAGCAGGTGTCAAAGCATCATGTACCTCATCCCGGGTAAAATTTTTTATATGTACGTGTATACACAGCTATGAAGGAGTGTTTACGTTAATTATGTCAGAGGTGAGGTTTTGGATGATTTTGAACTTTCTTATTTACATTTTCACGCGCTGTTGGAATTTTGTTCAAAACTCATGTCTTTTATAATCAGAAAAACAAACGGTAAATGACATCCTCCTTTCTGTCTGGATCCCGTGTGCAGTTTCAGAGGACTGCAAGGTACTGGGAGTGAATTTCCCCACGTCCGGCTGGTTTAGAGTTGCTTGCCCTTCAAAAAATCAGCTAGTGCTTTCCAGCACACAATCCAGAAAGAAGCACATTAGGGAGAGCATGAAGGCTTGGCTCCTCAAAGGGAAGTTGTTACTACAGGGGGTAGATTAAGATGTTCCCAGAACATTGAGCTAAATCTCCATTTAAGAGTAAAAATTAGGAAGAATGGAATGGTTGGTTTGAGTCTCTGTGGAGGTGACCACCCTAAAAAGAGTCACCAATGGGTGGCAAAAGGAGATGTAGTGTCCCCCAACTGTAATTAAGATGCTGGGGTGTAGTCACAGGCAAGCATGGCTAAAGTGAATTTATTTATTTATTTAACGGTGTGAAATTTTTAAAAATTAATTAATTAATTCTTGGCTGTGTTGGGTCTT
>NW_021146847.1:5990-25000 GCF_002837175.3 Physeter macrocephalus
GCGCAGGCTCAGTAGTTGTGGCGCACGGGCTTAGTTGCTCCGCGGCATGTGGGATCTTCTCGGACCAGGGCTGGAACCCCTGTCCCCTGCATTGGCGGGCAGATTCTCAACCACTGCGCCACCAGGGAAGTCCTAAAGTGAATTTATAAGTAGAAAGATGAAACGGAATAAATTGCACTGGGTAGCCCTGGAATTTGCCTGAAACCAACGGAGGTTGATCAGTGTAGGGTCTGGAAAAGGAGCTTTGTGTGTTCGTCAGCATTTCCCCGGTCCTGCTAGGGAAGAATGGCTGTGAATCCTATGGCCACAAGCTCTGCCAGGTTCCAGAGCCTTGAGACGCCGCTCTACATACCACCCACAAAGAGTCAGGTGGAACTGGCATCCGTGTGTTTGGAGGGGCAAATCACCTGTGTGTATGTGTGCCTGTGTGAGAGTCATGACGATTTGAAAGAGGTCTGTTTAGTCCAGCAAGACTTAATGGTTAAAAATAGTCAACCAATTATCCTAAAATTTAACCAGAAAGAATTTCCAGTGAGCCTGAATTTCTGAGTCACTCTACTTAGTGTTTGTTTGTTTTCACCAAGAAACAGTGTGTCTCTGAAAGTGTTATAACTTGCTCTCAAAGCTCACTTCGAGACGGTCCCTATGTCTTGTGGGCTCTGCTGACTGCACGGCCCCAGTAGGAAACACATTCTAAGAACCCCCCGGCTGGCTGTCCAGCTTTGTGCCCGCTTCCCTGACAATTTTCCTCAGGCAAATTTAAAGATATGTCTTAGATACTTTCCTCACAGCTGCGGGGGCTTAGTGAGCAGTGTGCTCTGAGCAGCCCCTGAGTTCAAGGCAACAATCTTGAAGGAGGACGGGAGATTCCCTTACCTGGGGAACACAGGCTATGTAGGTAGCATCCATCCACTGGGCTTGCTGCCTTCTAGGCAAAGGGAGGGATAGTCAGTCTTTAATTCCTTATAAATATTTAGCCCTTTACCTGAAATGGTCCATTAAGCAGTAGGAATAATGTATTCATGAGAGGTCAAGTGGAGAAGGTGACATACCTTTAATATCTACCTTCCAGAACGGACTACAGCTGGCATTAGTTGGAAAAAGGCAGTATCTTCTCACTTTTTTATTTTGGTCACAACTGCTTATTTGTTTCTTTGGCATTCTTCTCTGGTTATGAATCTGTAACCAAGCGGACGTGGATCCGGAGGTCTGTTCTCTTAGCCATTCTGACCATCCTTACACATCCAACTGCCTGAAGAATTGATCACAGCGATTAGTAGCAGTCTGGTCACTGTCCAAGGTGGCAGGGTTGGCTCACTTCTCCCTCCAAGTTCAGAGGTCGTTGTCAATCCCTCTTCTGTAACTACATGCATCATACTGCTTTGCTAGTGAGACTTTCCACTCAGATGGGAAATAGCCAACAGCCCGTATTCTTGGAAGCTCTTGGAGTTTCATCAGTTTTTTCTTTCAAAAGCAGTTTCAGGACAAGCTCGCTCAGAGACAAGAAAGAGGAAGAAGCAGGGGGGACTTAGAGACTTCTCATTTTATGAAATTATATGAAAATAGCTCACTGAGAGGAATTTAAGAAAGTAAACAATAAAAGCAGGAAGGAAACAGCCTGTGGGTAGACAGGAGCACAGCAGAAAGGAGGAAAGAGGGTAGAATATGACCTTTTTGGTAAATCCTCAAATTTCAAACTACTATTCATTTGACTTTGGAAGATACTCTGTAACTTTCATTTCAATCTATTTACCTTGCAAGCTGTGTTTTCTCAAATTAACATTGACATCCCCTGCACATATAATAGTTTGGGGGAACATGCTTGACAGTTCTTTTTAGCTAACTGAGCAAAATCAAGTTCAGGCTATTATTAGTTTTCTTTTCTGGGGGCGAGAGGGGGCCAGACCTACCTTAGATGATCTCTCCTTGTATCTTGTCCTGAAGAGACCTGGATTTACACATCCATCTAAAGTGTTTACGCCAGTTCAGACTCAGAAATCTGCCCCACATGGCATTGTGCCAAAAGTGGATGCCTATTGCTTCAGAAGGAGGGGGCTTATTCCTGTGTGTGAATGCAATGCTGTGGCACTGGGCAAGAGGGGACATTCCTTTCTAGGGCTTTAATGAGGTCAAATGAAGCTTTGCCCAGTTCTTTACCCATGTGGAAAATGAATGTGTCTAATCCAACTAGGGGAAATGGGAGCAGAGAGGAGAAAGGTAGATTACCCTGAATGGTTTGAAAAGACTGTGTGTGCCAGAGAGAGTGACATTGTCCAGTCCCACGTGGTTTTAGATCCCTGAACACTTTACCATCTGCAGTCTCGAAACTGTCCGGCTCACGGCCAGGAAAAGAATCAGGCTTAATATTTTAATCACATCCAGAGGCAGAGTAAGCTGGAGCTTCAGCTAGAACAGATCCAATTTCCTGCCCAGACCTGATAACTTTATAAAGAGAGCTCAGTGGCATTTCAAGGGTTAATTGCGAGCCTTTAGAAATCCTGGACTGGCATTTACCTTTTAAAAATACAGTAGGTCCTCTGTAGCTGAAGGTTCTGCATCCATGGAGTCAACCAACTGCAGATCGAAAATATTCAGAAAAATTAAAAATTCCAGAAAGTTCCAAAAAGCAAAACTTGAATTTGCTTTGCACTGGCAACTATTTATGTAGCATTTACTTGTATTTATAATTGTTGACTTAGTATTTACGTGGCAGTAGGTATTATAAGTAATCTAAAGATGATTGAAAGTATATGGAGAGATGTGCATATACATGCAAATACTATGCCATTTTATATAAGGGACTTAAGCATCCATGGATTTTGGTATCCTTGGGGTCCTGGAACCACTCCCCCAAGTGGCTACCAAGGGACGATTGTATTTACACAACCGCTGTGCGTGTGTGTGTGTGTGTGCGTGTGTGTGTGTGTATTAAGAGATCAAAGCATTTAACATTTTTTCTCCAAACCCTAAACATCTCCAGAAGTTTAAAGGAATGTGAGATTCACTAGGCCCACCTGGAAGGCTATGACATGGACTCACTTTAAGTTTGAATTGCAGGAGGGCAGATTACTCACTGACCCCCTTGCCAGGTGGTGGGAGAGGAAAACTCGAACCGTTTTCTGAGTTCTGTCTTCAGAACCCCTTTCTCAATCCACTGCCTCTCCCTTTCAGACCCAGTGTGGGAATCCAAGAATCCAGAAGGACCAAATGACTCCTCTGCTCAAGTACCATAAGGGAAGCTTCTGCTTTTTTCCTCTGTTCATCTTGAGAGGGAAGCAGGAGAGAGATTGCGTCCCCCCGAGGGGAAGCCCCAGGTTTCTCTTTAAAAAGTGCAACCAGACCACATACTCCTCAGCATCCCTGGACTCTACCCCTGGACCCAGCCCCCCTTCACCTGCTGCTGGGGGAAGGGAGAGTCTGAAACTCGCAGAAGGCCTTGGAGGTGAAAGGCAAGCCAGCACAGGATGGAGGAAGCCCTGGGGGTGGGATGGGCTGGCAGACTGCATGCAGCTCAGGTAGGCTGTGCCTTCATTCTCCCTTCACAGCCGTGAGGGTTCCCAGGTCTCTCCACCAGACACCCTGACTCTCGAGGCTTAGGCTGCTCAGAGATCACGGGACTCTTAACCCACTGCTGGGAGGGGCTTTTCTCAAACAGACATTTTTATGATCCAATGAGTGATGGAGTATGCGTGTGTGTGTGTCTCTGTGTGTGTGTGTGTGTGTGTGTGTGTGTGTGTGTGTGTGCTGTTTCCCCATTATTCATTTCAGATAATATTCCCTCCTATCCATTAAAAAATGTTTTTTCCTAAAAATCAAAGTAAGGTAGGTTCATGGCAGAAGATTTGGAAAATATAGAAATGTGACCCAGAAGAAACAAAAATTCACCTGTAATTTTACCACCTAGTTTTTTTTTTTTTTTTCTCGGTACGCGGGCCTCTCACTGTTGCGGCCTCTCCCGTTGCGGAGCACAGGCTCCGGACGCGCAGGCTCAGCGGCCACGGCTCACGGGCCCAGCCGCCCCGCGGCATGTGGGATCCTCCCGGACCGGGGCACGAACCCGCGTCCCCTGCATCGGCAGGCGGACGCGCAACCACTGCGCCCCCGGGGAAGCCCCACCACCTAGTTTGATAAACATTTTGTTGAATAGTCATCCGTCCCTCCTCGATTCTTTTATGGAATATAAATTCCAGGAGGACAGGGATCTTGCTCACGTGCGTGACCCCGTGCTCTGAACAGTGCCTGGTGCACGGCTATGTGCAAATGCATTGGTTGGATGGACCAATAAATAACTCTAGGAGAATAATTTGCATTGAAATAAGTTGTCATGATACAGCAGTGACCAGCAGAAATAGAGTTGCTTGGGAGCGGCCGACTTGGAACGCAGCTGCTCCTGCTAATTTGCTGTTCTCCTTGGATGAGTTACTTCACCTCTCTGGGCCTGGGTTCCTTCTTCAGTAAAATACTCATTCTAGTTAATATTTATCAAGTGCTTACTAATGCACCAAGTGTTGTTATAGCTCCCTACGTGTATTTCTCACCACCAGAGGTACCGTCTACCCCGCTTGTGCCCGAGGAAACGGAGGCATGTAGTCACATAGCTAAGTGGTGAGCTGGGCTCTGGACTCCAGCAGATGCCTGGCCTTTGGGATGACATGACTTCTAGGGCCACTCCCGACTCCACTGCTGAGTGAGAGAGGAGTGAGGGGCCCGAGGAGCTCAACTGTGGAGCAAGCTCCAGGTGGTTGTTACCTGAAGGTCGGAGAGCAAAGTTCTTCACTAGACGACTTCCTCCGACTGAACGTGAGGAGTCTGGCTGCGCGTTCACGGAGCATAATTAAAGGGCCATCCGGCCAGCTCTCCAGCACTGAGAGGCAGGGTTCCGAGGGCTCCTGGTGTGTTCCCTTCTTCATCCCCAGCCCCCACCCCCACCCCCCCAGGATCGTGCCCAGGGTCGGGCAGGGAAGTAAATCAGAAGGAAATCTGATCATTCCCGACCGTGTGCAGCCTCGGATGCATTTGGTCGGGGAGGAAGAATGGGAGTCTCGTGAGATGATCACCTAGGATGTCAGGGGGCCGGGCACTGTCCCCCTCCCTGTCCCTCCAACCCCAGATGAAAGTGTGGGCAGATAACCTGTGTTTTGCTCGTACCCATGGTAACCAAGTCTCCTTTTTGATGAGGAGGAACGGGCTTCGGTAAACAGGTCTATTTGTGGGACTCCTGTTACTCATTTGAAGCACTGTCACTCCTTTTTCCACTGTGGTCTGTGTGTCTGAGTCACAGGGAGCCTAAACTGGCTTCTCTGAATTGATGGCTCCCTCCCAGGCTCTCTTGACCGACTGCCAGCTTAGCAGGGCGTAGCTTACCAACACATTTTTTTTTTTTTTTTTAAGCCAGACTGATTCATAGAAACTCCTTTAAAGAGCAGTGAAAAGAAACCGCCCATCACACACCCCAGCACACCAGCGCAGGGAACTTATAACCTCGGGAGGCCAGCCCTCCCCTCAGTGCGGTCACAGACCTCCAGAAGAGCGGACGCCTGCCACCAGCTCCTGTCACCCAGGCGCCTCGGTCGCTGGACCCTCAGGTAGGACAGCTCTCGACACTGTGGGAGCTGTGCCCAGAGAACTTTCCTTCCTTTCCACTGCTTTCCTCCTTCTGACCTCACCGAAGCTTTGCTTTTTCTTTTTTCCTTTGCTATTTTTCCATGACTCTTTGAAATGAACCCTTCAAATTTTTGGCTAAAAAAGTGGGCACCGAGACAACGTTTTCCTTAAGGTTCAGTAAAATCTAGTTTGACGGGGGCCCCGGGGAGTCGGGGCCGTCGGGGGGGCTGGGCTGTAATTAGGTCTCGCCGGAACTGGGTTCTTGTTCTGAAAGCGTGATGGGGGCAGCGTCTTTGGAACAGGGTGTTCCAAAGATTTGTACTAGCTTCCTAGGATGCCACTAGCGAATCCTTTATGGGTTTTCTTTATGGAGGAACCACGACGTACCTTTGAAATGACAGAGTGTTTGCCCGATGTTGTCAATTCCTCTGTTTTGATTCAAAGTGCTTCAGGACTTGAATTGTTTCTCTGTTTGCTGGTCTTTTGGGGTGATGGTGGATAGAGATCTGCATTTCAGTTTATTTTCGTGGTTACTTTTACTGCTGTCCTTTGGCTTGTTCGTTCACTTTTATTTAAGTGTAAATATTTTTTCTTTCCATGGGATAGGAGGAGGGGGTTGGTTTGTTTAAAGAAAACCGTTAGAGGGAGAGAGAGAGAGAGAAAGAGGAAACTCTTCCAAGTGGAGTTTGATATAAAACGCAGGACGGGTGCCTTTGGTGAAGTTGAGAGCCTGATGTGGATTCCAGAACTCTCTCTCTCGCCACATATGGAGGATGGGGAGAAGCAGGAGGGAAACGGGGTTTGGAGGGGAGGGGAACTTCATCTGTCCCTGTAAAAAAATCTCTTTGTGCTTTCACTTCAGAAACCACCCAATTTTAGTGCTGAGTGAAAATATGGCCTATCAGAAATATTAAAATAATTTTTTATTTTAGGTGGATGTGGGATTTTTTTTTTCTGCAGGGAAGGCAGTGATTGATTTGGAACATTTATCTTCTCACTCTTTCCAAAACATGGCTGTACAAATGCAAACGCTCGTGCTAATCATGAAAGGGATCTGGAAAAGGAAGACGAGTGATTTCTATTTGCTTTTTTTTTTTTTTTTTTTTTTTTTAAGGTTAGCATTTTGGTGGAGGCGTGGCCCATTTCAACATAGATACTGGTGTATTTTTTCCCCCAGGTAAACAAGATGAGGAGAATGACAGGATTCAGCTTGTCTGATGAAATTAGGCTTTTTCTTTAGAAATGTAGTTCGTAGGAAGAGAAGAGTCAAAAGTAATCAGCCCGTGTACCTGGTACAGGCAAGGCGCCTGGTAAAATTGCCCTCAAGGGGATGATTAAGCTAGTGCAAGGGCAACTTTTCAAGATTCAGGGAACTCCCGCCTTTGCTTGAAAGTTGATTATTTCCCAGTTTACATGGACATGGACTAGGGAAGCCATTATTAAGTTGATGGTAGTGGTATCCTAGGAAGCTAGTACAAATCTTTTAGTCTGTGCAGGTTAAAACTAATAAGCTAGATTTATCTGGTCAGCAAATAGACAACACTGACAATTCTGGGGGCATAAACCGTCATGAAATTCATTATTTGTGCGGCATCTCACTTTACGCTGGAGTTTTATAAATGAGCAAGTGTGCTGCGTGTTATTGCAAACGTGAGTTTGAGGGCAACTTAAAGAATGCGGTTCTGAGTCCCACCTTCCCCTCTTCCTCCAAGAAGCAGTGAGAGAGTTCCGTGGCTGAGGGAGGTTTGTGGATTTCAGCTGTGAATCTTTGACAAGACTGAACCGGGAGGGTTGTTTTTTTCCTCCTGCCCTCAGAGGTGGATCACTTTCCACCCCAGACTCTGAGGACTGGGGCTGGCGTGGAGCACTGTCTGGAGGGCCGCAGGATGTCCGGTCTGGCGTCCTGGTCCAAGGACCCCTGGATTTTACATTGTTTGAGGGTAGGACCCTGTCCTGGGAGTTGGCAGAAGGCCATCGAGGGCCAACCCAGGGCAGATCACATCCCAGAGCAGATGCTGGCCCCCTCCCAGGAGTACAGGGCAGCCTCTAGGAGAGGAAAGACATCCCCTCCACAGACCACAGAAAAGACTGTGGCTTTCTCCACTCTTCCTGCTTCCCTCCTAGGCCAGACTTGGCCCATCCAATTCCCAGGGACATCCAGACTCTGGGGGACCTAGGGAAGGAGCTCCATAGAGGCCACCCGGGGCATGCTGACCCTCTTGGCTTGGACTCGGTGGCTCTGGGGGTTTCAGCTGGTACCAGACCCCCTGGGACCAGCGGAGAGAAAGCAGTCAGAGACCTAGAAGGCTTAGAGGTGAAGCAAAATGGCTTTTCTGTAGACTCCTCAGAGCCTGACAGGGAATAGACCTGAAGAATGGCCTCAGAAAAGGGCACAAGGCAAATACAGTTACATTTCATCCTTGATTTTGTGCCCTGAGTTTGGCAGGGATCTTGGAGGTCAACCCATTCATTCTCTGCCATATGCAGAAATCTTATTTTCACATCACCTTGGACGGATGGGAATTTTACATTTCCCTAAAATTGCCAGAGAAGAGGGCTTGGTACCTCAGAAGGTACTGCCATGCTCACCCACCTTTGCTGGATAGCTCTAATTACTAGAGTTTCTTAGATCCAGCAAAGTTGGCTTCTCTATAACTCCTATACTTTGTTCCTAGTTCTCCGGTGCTGAAAATACGCATTCTATTTTCGTTGTTGTTGATCCATCCAATGCTCCTTATCCTCTAAACACTTGACCCTAATTTAATATTTAATGGATAAAACTTGATGCATCTGTATTATTATAATTACTACCTAAGATTCAGAAAGAGCAGGGAGCATTTTCGAAGCTCTGAAACTGTGAGCAGTCATCCATACGCAAGCGATCTGATTCTGAGGTCCTTCATTTTCTAAACACATGCCTATGGTTCCTTCTTGAACCGACCACATGTATACACATAGCTGCCTAGCACAAAAGCTCAGAGCCATTTGGGACTCTCAGATATACATACTCAGAGGGACACACCCAGTTACTACCACGAGGTCATGGTTAAATCAATCCAATGCCAGAAACACAGGCTTCTGACTTGGCCTTCTGGGGCTGGTCCCTTCACTTGGTCCATAGTTCATGCAGCCCACGCCTTTCCACTGTCAACCTCTTGTCATAGTAAGTCCAGGAACAGGCTGCCAATCAACATCACCTCGATCTAATTGCTGGTGGGCAGTCTGGATGTCAATCCCTTGAAAAGAGCTCATAATCCTTAACTCACGTAGAGCTGGAATATTCTGACCGTAAATGTCCCTTTTCCAATACTTTTTCCAGTTCTTGCCAGATGACCCTGGATTTCTATTCAGTAATCAAGGGAGCCCAAATACACTTCCAGTTAGGAGTTTGCTTGAATTCCCCAAACCCCACTCCCCAGACATGCATGTCTCAAGACCACTCTTGGTAACACTTCAGTTACAAGTCATTTCTCTCAATTTAATTGGGAGATCCGCTGATACTGAAGCACAAGGATAAAAGTAGAAGCCCTTGTGGGGATTGCTGTGTCTCTCTCTCCCTTTTTAACAAGATAATTGGGTCAACCTTTCCTTCCCTGCTGTGGAAATGGCATTTCTCTGGAGCTAAAATGGACTCCTCTATTCTTGGGGCCGTTGGCCTTGCACGGATCTGGCAGTTTTCTTATTTCCCGAGCCTGTTTCATGAATTCTCTTTTCCAGTGGGGTAATTAAAATGGAGAACGCGCTGGGCTTGGGTTGGAGTCGGTGTCATGAATCCTGGGGTAGGCGCAGGATGGCTGAATAGGAGGCCCGAGGGGCCGTCGTCTTGGCCCGACTCTGCTGTGTGACGTGGGCAGGACACTTGTCTTCTCGATGGAGGGGACTGAGCTCGGTGGTCTCCACGGCCCCGTGTGGCTCTGAGACCCTATTGCTCGAAGATCCTACCATTCTTGTGGTTAGAAATCCCTTGGCTCACGCTAACAGCAAGCTTAATCCGTAAACACTGGTAGGAAAGTGAAATGAAGCAACGTGTTGCCTGGCAACAGGCATCTCACGGAGGACGGAGGAGGACCCAGGCGGGCTCCTTGGCCTCATACGCTCAGAGATCCCTTAGGGACCGGGTCGGCGGGCTTCACCGTCGGGGCGCAGTGAGCATTCACCCAGGTCTCGGAAGAAAGGTGAGAGGTGCGATTTGTGAAACCCGAGGAGCACCCGCTCAGATAAGCAGGGCCAGGCTAGCGAAGCCTTGTGGGGATATTGACAACAGCAAGGGATCCGCCAGGAGCCAGACCAGGCTCGGGCGGATGCGAGGACCTGGTCTTGGGAAAGGAGCCCCACCCTCTTGTCAAGGAGGGTGCGGCCGCACAGGCGTGGATGAGAGCTGATGGGGAGCAGACCTTGACGAGGAAAGGGGAGGTGCCAGGAGGAAGTGGGCGGGGAGCAAGGGGAGCGCGCGGCGTTTCCTTAGGCCTGTGTGTCGGGGGAGGAGGGGGGCAGGTGGAAAGGCCTAGAAGAGGGAGAAAGTGGAAAGAGGAAGCCAGGGAGAAGGAGGAAGAACAAGGCAGAAGTGTGAAGATGCTGCACTCTTGACTCCCTCCCTCAGTGCCCCGGGACAGTCCTTAGGGCCAAGTATTCCTTCTTTGTCTCCCCCCCCTACCCGCCCCCCTCCCCCGCCGTGAAGAATCGTCTGTTGCTCATGGATGTAACGTTCGAGTTTCCATCGAATATCTGTGCCAACGGGGCGGTGATCTTCCCCGGGGACGTTTCTTCCCTTTTCAGAAGGGTCATATCAGGGCTGACAGCAGAACGAAGTCCCGGGTACTTTGATGTCTTCTTTGACATAATCACAGACCCTGCCTAGGAGGCAGGCTGGAAGGTTTGAAGCTCGGCCGGGGCTGTGGCAGTGGCGGCGGGGCAAGGAGGCGGGGAGTCGGGTTTGGCCGGGGCAGGCTCAGCTGGTGGCCCCCCTCAGCAACCTAATGGAAAGAAGCAGCGTCCTTCCAAAGGCCCTTCGTTTCTTCCAATGGCGCTCTTCTGAGGGGCTGTGCTGACCCTCTGGTTAACTAGGAGGCGGTGGGAGGAACAGGGTGAAGGGGAGATCCGGTAGAAGTTCTAGAACTTCTGCCCCGACGTAGGAGAGAAAAGCTCGTGCTGCAGTGGCGGAGGCCTGACCTGGAAGATGCCAGGGGGTGGGCTTCATCCTGACGCTGCTTTCACTCTGGAGACCTGTTCTTCCTCTTCTGTCGAGGAACTGGACGGAAGAACCTCAGCCCTGCTAAGCCACTAAACAACCAGTTGCCCTGAGAAAGAGCAACAAAGCCCGCAGCCCACCCCAGGCACTGGGGCGGCCCTGGCTGCACCTGCATCCGTCCGGCCCTGCCACCTCCCGGGCTGCGGCCCCACTGGTGCAAGCCTGTTACCACCACCTACCGTCGGACCCCCCCCTCCCCCAACCCAAGGGCCCCTGGGGCCGGGCCACACCTTGATTTTCTTCCCAAACCCTAGTTATTATCTTGGCAACCTCTCCCTCGGAGGCGTTCTGGCAGCCAGAACACTCCTCTTTTGTTAGAAGACAACGAAGCTTCCTTCCTGGCCCAGGGGACATTGCCCGATGGCCTGACCAGCTGCGGGCCGGGGCCGGGGCCACGGGCTGGGCCCGGCCTCGCTGCCCAGGTCTGGCCTGAGCCTTGGCACATGTCCCCCAGATCTAGCCACTCCCCAACACAAAAGAGGACCAGGGGAAACCGGAGAGAGAGGTTATTCTCTTTGGGAACGTTTGGAAAAACAAGCTTCCTGTTGCTTGTTTGCTTCTAGCAGAGCTGCTGGCCCTCAGTTTCTGCCCGAGAAGCTTCAAGCCCATTTCGCTGGGCCGAGCTTCTCATTTTCCATAAAGGCACACAAAGAATAACCAACAAGTGTACAGCCTTTGCTCTGTGTCAGGAGGGAGCCCTTCAGTCCTCACACTAAGGCTACGAGGTCTGCAGATCACAGTTAAAACGGGCTGGAGTTTCAAGGTGCTTGAAATAGCTTACAATTTTATATGTCAACCATACCTCATCAACACTGAATTTTTTTTTTTTTTTAAGTGGTGCAGTCAGGAGTTGAACCTGGAATTTGTGCTCTTTTTGCCGCTCAATACTGTGCCTCTCTAGGAGCTACTGTCCAGAGAGGGTACGTTATTTTCCCAAAGTTAGCAGTTAGTCAGAGGCAGAATTTTTATGAGAATCTGGTTTTCACGTAGATGCTCTTTTTTCTCTCTTTCTCGTTTCGTTCCCCCTTCAGTAACATCCTCCTACCCCCACCCCCAGTTCCTCATCCCTAACTATGGGAGAATCATGCTAGCCTACAGCAGTGCCGGAAAAACATCACCTTTTCTAGAATAACCCCCGTTCGTGAGAGCCCACATTTGGGAGGTGCAGTCCCCTTACCCCCAGGACCGTGAAAAAATAGTTGTTTTCTTTGGAGCATGTAGATTCCTGTTACTTTGGCTACTTGAATGCTGATGTTTCTCCTGGTCGTAAAAACTGCCCCGTGCACTTGAAAACATCAGACCCTGGAATGATGTGTATATAGTGAGGTACAGCTTGAAATTCTTTCCTTCCACACCAAACATCAGACGTCCAGAAGCAGGAGGAAATAGCCCTTCAGGATTCTTTTTCTCCACATGTTTCCCACGGAGAAATTAATGCCCCCCTCTCCCACCCCTACATAAAAAACAATATTTAGAATGGAAAAGTACACTTGACATAAAACAACAAGAACAATGGTCAGAGAAGCTCATCCAAGGTCTCATCCACTCAGCCCTGCCTTTAATCCCAGCCTTTTCCTCCTCCGGATACATCCTCTACGGCTGCTCCCCAAAGAGAGTATTTCCTTTTCTGTTGGACATTCATTTTGCCAACCCAAATGATCCTCAGTGGGAAAGAAACATATCAAAATAAACCAACAAAAGCAAAATGACCCTGATGTGTAGAGGACAGAAAGGCATTCGTGCTACCACCCTGCACAGTGTTCCCAGGAGAAGCACAGCCACAGTTTTGGGTATGCCACGAAGGAAGATGGGCAGATGTGGGCTGACTCATGGAGATCGTACGACCAGGAGTGGCTTTGCCTTTCATCGTGTGCCTTGGAGAAAGCACTGTGTCTTGGTCTGAGAAAGCGCTCTTCAAAGTCTGCAGGTACCCAGAAAGAGATGGGGACTTCATTGAAAGCATCAATCAGTGAAAAGACAGAGTGTGTCCAGCAGTCGGGTCATCTCAGGACACTCTTATGACTTAGTGAGATTTGGGGATCTCAGGTGATGTCCTCTGGCTAATTCTCTGATAACCTGGAAGTTCTGCTGGAAAAGTGACCACTTTAGAAAAATGCTAGCAAGGAAGCATTAGACAAAGGGCAGAAGTAAGATCAAGGTAGTCATTGTCAAGAGCAGCCTCTGATGTGTTGTCAGGACCTTTCTAATGGAAGGGGGTCTTGGTAAGTAGTGAGCTCCCCGTGACTGGAGGAGTGTAAGCATGATTTAGGTAGCTCCTTGGTGTAGATTTATAGATGAGTTTCATGCATTGGGGAGGAATTTTAAAGCCCCCTTTCAGTCAGAGATTCTGTAACTTAAAGAGGTAGATAGGGAAGTTAAATACACAAAATAGTATTTAGCAGTTTAAGATTTTTTCTTTGCATTTACTTGTTTCTTCTTGAATAAAAGGGAACAAACACACATATAACCTTGAATATTCAAATGTCAAAGCTACTCGGAGGACTTCCCTGGTGGCGCAGTGGTTAAGAATCCACCTGCCAATGCAGGGGACACGGGTTCGAGCCCTGGTCCGGGAAGATCCCACGTGCCGCGGAGCAACTAAAGCCGTGTGCCACAACTACTGAGCCTGCGCTCTAGAGCCCGCGAGCCACAACTACTGGGCCCGCATGCCACAACTACTGAAGTCCGAGCGCCTAGAGCCTGTGCTCCGGAACAAGAGAAGTCACTGCAATGAGAAGCCCGCGCACCACAACAAAGAGTAGCCCCCGCTTGCCACAACTAGAGAAGGCCTGCACGCAGCAACGAAGACCCAATGCAGCCAAAAAAATAAATAAGAATTAAAAAAAAAAAAGATACTCAGGAAATATTCACAGAGTTTGCCTGTAGTAAGATGTTCAATACATAGTTACAGTAAAATATAAATAATTTCTAAAACTAATACAGGACTAAAGTTCACCTATACAAAAAAGGGGGAAACATTTTCTCTGTAGAATTCTGTTGTTTTTTTATGAAGACTTCAGTTACTTTGACATTGATTGTTTTTCCACAGAAAAGAAAATATTGCCTTCCTTGATTCATTTATTTGCTCGCTGAACAGATACTTGGTACCTGTCATAGACAAGCTTCTCTTTTCAGGAACTTAGAATCTTAGGAGTGGGGGAGTGAAACATTTCCACAAATAATTCTGTTACCAGGCGGGTTGCCACCAGTGATTTTTAATAACAGGAGGAAAAGGACTACTTCGGTTTGGGTTTAAAATTCCTCGGATTCCCAGCGCCAGCGTGAGGTGTTTGGATCCTCTTTCGTGATTGGTGGTGGGGTGGTGGTGTGTTTGGAAGATTTGAGAAGAGGAGTGACTCGGTCGGATAACCCAGTGGCACAGAGCATATACTTAAGAGGGAGGAGTCCAGAGAGAGGATGGCGGGAGAGGCTGATGGTCCTGAGCTGGAAAATGACAGTGGGAGTGGAAAGTAAGAATGCACGGCAGATATATACCGGAGGAAGAATGCATATGACCTGACTGTGTTATTTTCAGCAATGAAACTGAGCTGTGACAAGGTGAGAGAGTGGCATGGACATATATACACTACCAAACGTAGGGTGGATAGCTAGTGGGAAGCAGCCGCATGGCACAGGGAGATCAGCTCGGTGCTCTGTGACAACCTAGAGGGGTGGGATAGGGAGGGTGGGAGGGAGGGAGACGCAAGAGAGAAGAGATATGGGAACATATGTGTATGTATAACTGATTCACTTTGTTATAAAGCAGAAACTAACACACCATTGTAAAGCAATTATACTCCAATAAAGATGTTTAAAAAAACAAAACAAAACTGGGATAAGAGGAAGGAGTGATGGGGAGGGACTTTGACACCTGGTCATTATTGCTCCTGTCTCCCCAGAAAAGCCTGGGCTGTCTTCAGCTGCCAGGGAAATGACTAAACTGTCTTCTGGCTAGCCAGCCAGATCCACAGGCTTCTCGGAAAGCTATCTTGTGCCATCTAATAGAGGATGCCTCCACTTTGCCTTTGTCTGTGAGACTCTCACACGCTCCAAGTGAATCACAGACATTTGAGCTCTGTGGGACTCCCGCATTGCTCACACAACCCCCAGATCCCTGTTTCTGATTATGTGACACCCCCAGTCTCTGGCGAGTTCTTCAGTGACTCAAGCCGAGGATTTCCATCGCTTCCTTTGCTGGAGAAGTAGGTTTTAGGGGCTCTAATCTGTTGTATTGCTCCCAGTTATTGTTCCTTAGACCACCCTCAAGCATTGCTTCTCCTAGACTCTGGTGGCCGCTCAATAAACACACAGACTCCGGGGCAGAAAGAAAGTTATCTGACCCCTAGCTTAGCAATCACGGAGCCAAATTACTAACATCTCAATTGTCTGTTTAGAAGTCAATGATTCTCAAAGTCTCTGCAGTATGAGTTACCCATCAGAAAAGGAAAGGTGTCCACAGAGGACTGATTAATTTCTCCTGGTCAGAACGCCCTAAAAGTGTTAGGCTACCTGAAAAAGGCAAAGAGGAAGGCAGTCTCAGGGATATGTTCCTTTGATTCTTTCATTTGGTGGGGGGTGGGGGGGTGGGGGGGTTGTGTATAAGAGGGAGGCAAGAAACCAATAAAGATTTAAGTGGGCGGAGCCAACTGGAGAGGGCAGTTATCTTTCTTCCTAACATTAGTTATTCATTTACAGCTCCAATCACCAGCAACCATAATCTTCCGGCTCATTTTCACTAACTGTAATAAATGTCCTATTAGCAAAGAACTTCATCCAGATCTAGAATGGTCAGTGGTTGTGAGGCTTGTATCGGGGACAGGAGTGTAAAGAGACCACTGCCCTAGTGTGGTCTGGGTGATGCGGGAAGAACAGGGGAAGCATGGTCAGAAACAAAGATGGCGGTGGTGGAAAAGGAACTGGCGGGCCTCTCCGTTAGGGCAGAAAGGAGAACAGGAAAGGGGTAAAGAGAGCTTGTGTGTGGCTCTAAGTCGCTAACCTCCATTTCTCTTAATGATCACTTCTCTCTAGAGTCAGCATTCATGCCTCCTCTACTTTTCTCAGTTTCCCACCCAGCCCCACGGAGCCCTGACCACCCCTGTCCCCAAGCTTGTTGGGTAAATGAGGGTAAAGGGGGCGATCCTACTCTGCTTCCAGTGGTGGGTAGAGAAATGTGTTCCTGGCACCCCACATAGAACAGTCAGTGGACATCCTATCCCTTGAGAATGCAGTGGATTCACTAGCTCTGGTGGCCTGGGTCCAACTCCAAGGACCACAGATCATGTTGGTAGGGAAGTCCCAGCAACCACGTGACAAACTTTGGGACGTTCCCAAGCACCGATGCTCTGTTGGGGAGGAAGGTGTGGCATCCAGCTCTTTAGAACCTCCATGCCGTTATCCTCTACTGCCTGGTTTGAGCTGCCCGGCTATGACTAGGTGTCTGCTTTCCGTTGGCGCGTGCTATCCATAGCATTTTGGAGAGGTGGGAGAGAGAACTCAGTTATTGTTTTAGTGAAACATACTGCCACGAAAGAAAGTTGTAGCAGCCAATACTTCCAAAGATATACATGCTCAGAAATGGTCTCTTTTCGGTGCTTTTATCTGAAGCAAGATACACACGAGGCCAGGGAATGAGGCTCTCAGAAATCTTCCCTGCCTGTGAAGGGTGGGTGGACCCCATGGGAGCACGAGGTCTTCTTTTATTTCTACCCAAACCGCTCTACTACTTGATAGGTCCCCACTCATCTGCTGGGGGGCCTCTAGTATAGGGACCGAGTACCTAGGGATGATCCAGGCCAGACATTTAAGAAGACAGTTCATTCTGTTTGCAAATGTGTTGGGGAGAGCCACTGAAATTAAAGGAAGCCCCTCTAAGCTGACAGTGGATGATACTAATAAAAACCTGACAAATTTGGGGCAATGAAAAATGGAGAGGTTACTATATGTGTCATGCAATAGCTCCAGCTAAGCAGCTCCTACTTCTGGCTGGATCCAGCAGCCAAAAGTGGAGAGAATTGTGTGTTCCGTGCACTGAGAACACTTGCTAATCCAAGACATTTTGCTCCTTTCTTTGGTGAAAAGGTGTGGCATGATTACAGAAATCTAAATAGCCTGAAAGAGAGTCGCTTCCTTGTTTGATCCCGCCATTCACTCCTGCCTGCACCCCGCAGGGGAATCATGATCAGGCAGGGCTGTGGGTTAGATCAGAAGTGAGAGCCATTGGCCAGGAACTCGCACGCCCCAGGGGGTGCAGTGGACCAGCCACGGTGAAGGTGCAGGGTAACTGGAAGGCAATTATGTTCAAGTCATCAAAATGGACAGTGTGAGCCGGGGCGAAAGGAATCAGACTCAACTTTGGAGGGTTACAGACCAATCCAAGGAGATGGAAAACACTGCTGGGTCCCCAACAGCATGGAAGGGAGGAGACTCAGAACATTTTCCTCGACCTCATTTAAGAGGCCTCACTTGGTGTGTTATATTCTGTCTTTGGTCCCTCAACCCCTATTAGGAGGAGGGTGTTTGGAAATGAAAAGCAAAGGAATAAAAAAGTCATTTGTAGAGCCCAAGGAAGATTAAACATGACTTGTTATATAATATTTTTAAAACTAAATTTATTTATTTTAATTTTTGGCTGCGTTGGGTCTTCGTTGCTGCGCGTGGGCTTTCTCTAGTTGCAGCGAGCGGGGGCTACTCATCGTTGCGGTGCGCGGGCTTCTCATTGCGGTGGCTTCTCTCGTTGCGGAGCACGGGCTCTGGGCGTGCGGGCTTCAGTAGTTGTGGCACGAGGGCTCAGTAGTTGTGGCTCGCGGGCTCTAGAGCGCAGGCTCAGTAGTTGTGGCGCACGGGCTTAGTTGCTCCGCGGCACGTGGGATCTTCCCGGACCAGGGATCGAACATGCACCCCCTGCACTGGCAGGTGGATTCTTAACCACTGTGCCACCAGGGAAGCCCACGTTATATAATATTTTAATTCCCTGCATTCAGAGAATTAATTCACGCCTGTTCCTTTCTCCATGAGGGGTGAGATCAGGATCTAGTGATGGTGTGAATCTTGGGGGTGCCGGGAGGATGGGTAGCACAGGGCTGAGAAGAGTGAGGTTTCTCCTGCTCACCCCTAAGGGGGTGTTCCTAGAGGTCCTCCCACTCAAGGGGCAAGGATTAGGCATAAAGACAATTTCTAAGAGGACCTAAATGATTTTATACACACTGCCTTGTGAACCAGATAGCAGATATTCTATTACTGGCACTTAACATGGGGCAGCCTGGTGATGGATGGACTGGGTTGGTTTGGTGCCAGCTACTCAGTTTCATATAATAATAATAATAATAGTAATACTAATAATCACAACGAAAGCAACCCCATTAGTATCTGCCATGTGCCAGGCACTGTGCTGGGAGTTCTCCATATATGATCCAGTGTAACCCTCACATTTCCCTGTATGATTAGCATTGCAACCCTCACTTTACATAGGAGGAAACTGAGACTGGAAGGTCAAACAATTTTATACGATTCTAACTCAACCTCTGTCTAATTCAAAAACCTCTTTTCACTGTGCCTTAAAGTCAAGCAGAAGATTGAGGAAGTGTGCAAGGACCTGAGAAAAGCAAAAACGCATTTGAACGTGTGGGGAGGTTATTAATAGCAGGCATGAAAGCTCCAAGCTCTCCCCTGAAGCCGCGGGATAAACTTCATCATTTTGGTCATTCACAGTTCCATTGGACACATTTCTACAAAAAGAATCTAGGTGGCAGGAAGTGCTCGGATGGAGAAGGAGGGCGCGGGGGTGGGGGGGTTGGAATGGGTCGGGTGGGTAGTGGGGGCCGGTGTCTGCCTCTCATTCCTGGCCTGTCAAGAGCAAGGCCCCCGGGGTACCGTAGGTCATTCTAGATTTTGAGTACCTGATGAGGAAAGGGAGAGGAGATCAAAAACACCGGAAGTGTTGGAATGATTGTATCCATGCTCTCCAGTAAATACCCGGTCCAGTGTGAAAGGGGCTCAAGCACACTCAAAGCCTCAATTAAATGAGGTGGAGGGAGAGAGAGAGAAGTGGGACACAGTTATTGGCTGTGCGCCGCCAACTCCTCCCTGAGAGGGGACAGCCACACATCCACCCTGCCTAGGGTGTGAATAACCTGAGCCCTTTCCTTCTGGAGTTCCCGAG
>NW_021146848.1:0-25000 GCF_002837175.3 Physeter macrocephalus
TGCCCGGGTCCCACCTCCACAGTCTGACTTAATTGGTCTGAGATATGACCTGGCCACATTTTCAACTCCTCAGATTGAGAACCACTGCTTTCTAGTTCTGGTACATCTGAAGGACATCAATCTGAAGTACAAAAGAGAAGTCATCTCACCAAGTGACTATGTGCTAGGGTCTTCACATACACTCTAATCCTCAGCCTTTCATTGTACCCAATCTTACAGATACAACAATTTCCAGATACTAGATACGTGGACACAAACTTTAGTGTAAAAATCCTCTTCCAACATCTTTAGGCCAGACTATTGATCCAAACCAGCTGAGTGTTCATTTTCCCCAGACCCTGAATGTCACCTAAATCAACTGTCATGGCTTGGGAAAAAAAAAAGCTACAATGTTACTCTCATGGCTAGGAAAAAAAAAGCTACCATGTTCAATACCTTCAGGCAGAATTTGCCAGGGCTCATGCCTGTTGTGCTGGCATTCTATCATCTTTTATTCCCAAGCTAGGGTTTGGCAGATATAGGACCATCGTGTCAAAATACTTTTGATAGCAAAAAACTTGCAGATATTAACAACTTAGTCATCTTCCATGAGAGCAATTATTACGTGTCAGGTTTTACAAATATAAACTCATTTATGTGCCAACTTACCCAAAGGAAACCTGTTAACTGCAGAAGTGCATGTATATACGCGTGTACCTGCTTCCTACTCACATCACACCTTGAATTCCGTGAGTGTTCAGGATCTGACCATACACGCTACCTTATCTCAAATACCTTTCTAACTGTAGGGCAGTCACCTGGGATAACCTGTCACCAAGCAGTATCTACCACCTGCAATTTATTTTAAGAACTAATAAACTCAAGTTTTTACAGCAGAAATTGCAAAGTCCCCAAAGTCTGCACACTGACAGAAGTGCAAAGACTGTTGATCTTTTTTTACACATGCCCACAGAAAGTCTGCACTGGGTAGTTTTATTTTACAGAGGGGGTAAGGGTTAGGTGGTGTCAAGAAGAATGACATGGAGCAAATAATTTTTATTATCATTTTTTTCTTTTACAAATACAACAAAGAATCATGCAATGCTGCCTGCATTGGATGCAATCCTGGGCCACAAGTCTGCACATTCCTTTGCAACTGGTCCTGTGATGGCAGAACCTGCATAAAAGAATGATGTGACACATAAGCTCAAAGGGCTCTTTACTTGTACTCAAGTTAAATCATCCAATCTCAAAAGCCTAACAATGATGTGGATTCTTTATTACCTTTCATCTCGCCTTTATTGTTTACTATGACCCCTGCGTTATCTTCAAAATAAAGAAACACACCATCTTTTCTCCGGTATGACTTTCGCTGTCGAATTACCACTGCTGGATGTACTGAGAGGGGGGAAAAAAAGCAGCTGTCATTTAACCTGCCAAGTTCCAGTGCCACCACGAGAAAGCAATTCGCGCCTTGGCTAGCTCTCCAACATTTCCCATTTGGACAGAATGTATACATTAGCTTTTCATTTCCTAAGACAGTGTAAACTCCAATCACCCCTTAAGGAAAGACCTTACTCATTTCAAGTCCAAACTGCCTGCATTTCCTTGCAGGTGTAAGTCTGTACTTTGGGAGGACGATTAGCAACACACCAGCAGGAAACTTGCTAAGCACTTTCTATACTTTTCCTCACTTCACCCAAGAGGTGGGTACTATTTAAGATCCTAATGTCAGGACTTCCCTGGTGGTCCAGTGGTTAAGACTCTGTGCTCCCAATGCACGGGGCCTGGGTTCGATCCCTGGTCAGGGACCTACATCCTACATGCCACAAACAGAGATCCCATGTGCCACAATTAAGAACGGGCACAGCCAAATAAAGTTTTAAGATCCTAATGCCATAGAATTGGGAATGGGACCCTCCTCACACTGAATGAGTGGAGAGGCCAAGCTATTAACTCCTTATTATGCAATACTCCATCCCAATTTATATCAAAACCTCCAAGTACAAACCCTGACCTAAAAATTAGCACTTTATGGCCTTTCTAACTGCAGGGCACATGTTGTTTTAAGAGCAAAACCTGGAATTAACCTAAATATCTCATGACACATGCACAGAACAGAACCATTTAAAATGATTATGTACTTCTGTAATTTTTTTAATATGCAAGACAATCATTTGTGAAGCAAAAATGGGTTACGGGAAGGTAATGGTCCCATTTACATTGGAAAGTAGGACATAAAATATTAAAAACGATCATCCCTTGGAGGTCTAAGAGCTGGGTAACTGAAATTCAACTTCTATTTCTTATTTAATTAACTCTAGGTTTAACTTTTTGAGGAAATGTTTTCCAGGGTCATAAGTAACTTTTAAAAACCTACCTGCTCCAGGGCTTCCCTGGGGGCACAGTGGTTAAGAATCCGCCTGCCAATGCAGGCGACATGGGTTTGAGCCCTGGTCCGGGAAGATCCCACATGCTGTGGAGCAACTAAGCCCGTGCACCATAACTACTGAGCCCACGCGCTCCAGAGCCCGTGCTCCGCAACAAGAGAAGCCACCGCAATGAGAAGCCCGCACGCCGCAATGAAGAGCAGCCCCCGCTCGCCGCAACTAGAGAAAGCCTGCGCGCAGCGACAAAGACCCAATACAGCCAAAAATAATAAATAAAAAAAAAAAATAAATTTTAAAAACCAACCCAACAAAAAACGCTACCTGCTCCTAAAGTGAACATTTTTCCAGACATTCAAAGCATCTACTGCACTTGAAAGAAAACATGGATTCAAACCCTGACAGTAGCCTGGAGACCTTGAACAAGTTACTTAATCTTCTGGAGTTCAAGTTTCCCTCTTGTAAAGTAGGGATAATAGTTACATTTCCATATTTAATATCAGACACTAGAAATGCAGGATCTTCTAAGGACAGAGATCCTGGCTATCCTTGAAGCAAGTACTATCTATGTACATAGATGGTCTCTGAGTTTTTTAACAATGGGAAACACACTGAGGGATAGATAATATTGGCTGAGACCCTCCTCCGTTGGACTCTCATCTACTTAGAACAATTTAAATTCTCACAAATGCATTCAGCAAATAAGGCCACATGAATACAGGACTCTGGATTTCCAGTCCTGCTCCTTTCCACATTTCTGTATGTTATAATTAAGTCTAAGGCCAGGAGATGTAGCTGATCCTTGAAAAATGAAGGGTTAGGGGCGCCAGCCCTGTGCAGTCTAAAATCCATGTGTAACTTAGAGTTGACCCTCTGCATCCACTGATTCAACCAATCTCAGATAGCGTAGTACAGTAATATATTGTGGGGAAAAAAAAAATCCGTAAATGGACGCATGCAGTCCAAACCCACGTTGCTCGTTGTTCAAAGGTCAACTGTATTCATTTAGAAGAAACAAGGCCCAAAGAAAAAATTAAGAGTTGGAAAGTCAGAACTATTTTTAAAACCATGAAGTGTCCTCTGGTCTGTCCCACAACAGACTGAGACAGACAGCACATCCTGCTGCCACCTCACCCAAAGTGATGGACAATTGTTCTGCCCTTCCCTGACAGCTCCCCAGGCCACAGATCAGACCCAGCAAGTGTTCTAAGAGGAAAGCCTGTCTAGTTGCATGCTGATCCCAATCAACACATTGATTTATCAATGCTTAAGCACAATGCTTATTCCTTGCCTCCCAAGCCCCCAAGTGAATGTTAGAGGTCAACAAAGTAAGATTTCTGACCAAAAGGCTAAACACCTTGGGACAGAGTAGGATACAGACCTTCAAAGAGTAACTGTGATACATGGCTGAGACCTGTCCCATGTGTACTGCACATTAAGAGGACTTCTCAGGAAAAGCAAAACATCCCAGGCCAGAGACAAACTAAGCAGGCAGAGGAGAAAAGTTCAGGAGCTGGAAACTCAAGTACACTGAGTATCAGAAGCTCTAAAGTCTGTCAAGTCAGAAGTGTCTGAGGCCCCCCTCTAACCCATACATCTAGTAGGAAAACTTTTGGGGGTTGTCCACGATTAAGCAATGAGCAGTTCCCTGTTTTAGTTTCTACCAGAAGACATTTAGAAGCAACCATGCCAAACTTTTGACAAGTCACAACCCTGAGTTAATCTCATCTATGTATAATTACTCCTTTTCAAATTAGTGGTTCCTGAAAAGGAAACTTGCCTGAGGTGACTTAAGTCTTAAGGTTGTGATCTCACCTGGTACCACCATCCATGTTCATTTGTAGCCAAGGAGTCAGCAATTAATTAAAGACCTGCTCTCATAGAAGAGACAACCCTAGTAGGGGGCACAGCAAAACTCTGAGGCACAAAGGAAGGGATTTAAGTTGGAACAAAAAAACCAAGAACTAAAAGGAGAGCTGGGGAAGGAACTATGTGGATGGACTGTAAATCCCAGAAGGACAGAGCTTTTGTTTCTATAGGTATAAATATGTGATGTGGTCTGTTAACTATCGGCTGAACTTGCTGGGGGAAATGGCAGGGTAAATATGCAGAGCCCCTAGCTTACTTAGGAAGACAACTAAGAACTTAACTGGGGGTGGGGTGGTGGCGGCGGATGAATTGGGAGATGGGGATTGACATACATACACTATCAATACTATGTGTAAAATAGATAACTAATGAGAATAACTAATGAACTGTACAGCACAGGGAACTCTACTCAATGCTCTGCGGTGACCTAAATTGGAAGGAAATCCAAAAAAGAGGGGATATATGTATACGTATAGCTGATTCACTTTGCTGTGCAGTAAAAACTAACACAACATTGTAAATAAAGCAACTATATGCCAATAAAAATAAAAGAATGGTCTTTAAGACAGCAAGAATAGAACTCCAACTGCAGATTATCTCACACTGCCTCTCAAAGAAAATCAAGCTTTAAGAGGCCCTGAGAATGGTAAAACTACTGTTCTATTTTCCAAGAGAGGGAGAAGTCCTTCAACTGTCCACAGACCAAAAGGAGGATTTGGTCTCTCTACTGACCCTTCTTTCTGAGCTCTGGTTTGCCTTTCTTGACTGTGGCCATCACCATGTCACCCACACCAGCAGCAGGAAGTCTATTCAGTCGTCCCTTGATCCCCTTCACAGAGATGATATACAGATTTTTGGCTCCTATAAAAGGAAGTAAACAAACAAACAAAAAAGGGTTTTTTTGGAGGGTCTGTTAGGCAATTCTGCATTTCCCCAACACCTCCAAGGCCTCCCCCTCCACACACACTCCCAAGCAGTTAGTCCTCCCCCAGGTGGAACACCTTGTCACACCACCGATTGAAGCAAAACAACACAACATGTTGCCGCTTCACCCAAAAGTGGTGTTTTCACTCTGCCCTTTCTTGACGGCTCAGTGGGTCATTAGCAAAAGGCCCACTGAGTGCTTTTAAAAGGGGCAGTTTGGCAGAGTGCAGCCGAAGGTCTCACCTGTGTTGTCAGCACAGTTGATCACGGCTCCAACCGGAAGACCCAAGGAAATCCGGAATTTCGCACCAGAGGACCCACCACGTCCTCACTTTGACATCTTGAACACCCTCTTTCTGATTCTTGATGTACAAATTACTTGCCTAAGGAATAGCCTTCCAACCGGAAGACCCAAGGAAATCCGGAATTTCGCACCAGAGGACCCACCACGTCCTGTAAGTAAGAAGGGAAACAGGAGAGGTCCCTTCACATTCTTAAGCTATATATTCATTCGCACGTGCTTCGGGGAGCGGTACACTGTAGATTCGCTCTCTCTAGGACTCCTTATCCCCTCCCCATGTGCCACCCGGTTCTCAAGGCAAATAGCCAATTCCTCACTAGTAGCACATTACATTGAGATTAAGGGACCTGGACGACTCAATTCTCGGTCCAACTTTTGCACCACGTAGTTCTTCCTACAAGGCGGGAGACCAAACAAGTCGCCCACTCTGGGGATTAAGCCAGTCCAACTCCAACACCATTACTGAAGCGCTAGGCGCGGAGTGAACCCGCAGGATTCGGTCAAGAATCACGACTGGATCCTAGGAACTCAACCCTCCAGGTCCCCCCGTCACTTTCGGGGGGCTCTCCCGGTGCTCTCGCGGTGTCCCTCCACTCCCTCTCCCGCCCGGAGCAGAGCAAAGCGTCCCAGCTGCCCATGGCCGCCGTTCCCGGCGAGGCCAGCAGCCACCTCGCGACAGATGGCGAAGGATCTCCCAAAGCCAAAAACCCACCTCGCTTCGACATCTTGAACGCCGGAAAAGGACAAAAAGGAAGAACGTATAAAGGAAACTGAGATCCCGACTCCAACGCCCCGCCCAATCTGGTCACGTGACCCGGTGCTTGTTCAATCCACCTCTCTTCCCCAGGGCGCGGTCTTATTACGTCATAAATCCTGGACATCGCGTAGATCTCTGGCTGTGAAGTGGGCGGTGGATGGGTTGAGGGCTGCAGGAGTGGCCATGGTACCTACTGTACGCTGCGTACGAACTCGAAAGTAGTTGTTTGGGACACAGAAACATTGGTTTAATTTATCGGAAAACCTCTCTGAGCACTAAGTATGTGCCAGGGACGTCGATGGACGCTAGAGGTTCAGAAATGATTAAACGGTCTGTGCTGTATAGGGGCCTCCAAAGGACACACGGCGTCGGGGTCTAGAGGGAAAGAGTTCGAAACGGTTTCATTGAGTTGATATAACTGAGAAGTACCATTATAGCGCTACAGATAATTCCATATGTGTGTGCTTGGTCCCATACCCATCTGTATTTTAGATATCTTGCTTTATTCATTACTCCTTTCACTGCTTCAACTTCTCCCATTCTTCGGACTTCTTTCTGTCGATATATTCATTCAAATATTTATTAAACGACTACTTTATGCCAAATTCTGTTCTGGGCATACGCTAGACTACATCAGAGAACAAAACAGATCAACATTCATGCCCTGTGGAGCTTACATTCAGCCAGGGTGGCGGTGAAGGTGGATATTAGATACTAAGCCATAGACGTAGTAATTGCAGTATATAGTATGTTAGATGGTGATAAGTACTATGAAAACAAAAGTAGAAAAAAGTAAGAGGGATCTGGAAGTGGGAGGAGAGGCAGGTTGCAATTCAAAATAGAATGATCAGTGTGGGCTTCATGAAAGAAGTTGACATTAGTGCAAAGATTTTTAAGGTGAGGGAGCTAGCAATATGATTGTCTAGGGAAGAGCAGTCCAGATAGAGTCATCAACCAATAAAAGACCCTAAGGTGGGATTGTGCCTGAACAATGTGAGGACCAGCAAGGAAGCCAGGAGTGACTGGACAGGATAAGTGAAGGGAAGAGTAGTAGGACAGAAGGTCAGAAGTAATGGAACTGGATCATTAGAGCTTTGTACACTGCTATGGACTTTGACATTTACAGACTTAAATAGGAAACCAATGAGTCATAAGCAGAGGAGGGACATGATCTGACTAATATGTCAGAAGGATCACTCTATTTGAGACTAGGCTGTGGGAGGGAACACAAAGATACAATAAGGCGATCTATTGGGAAGCTCTTGCAGTAACGCAGGAGAGAAATGATGGTGGTTTAGACTAAAGAGGTAGCAATAGAAGTGATGTGATCAGATTCTGGATATGTTTTGGAGGTAGAACCAACAAAATGCGGGGTGCAAAAGAAAGAGAAGAAAATGTTTCCAAGGCTTTAGGTCTGAGCAAGTGGAAGATGGCATTGCCATCAACTGAGATGGGGAGAGCTATGGGAGGAACAGGTTTGGCGGTAAGAGTATGAGTTCAGTTTTGGACATATTGAGTTAGATGTCTGTTAGACAACCAAAAGAGATTAAATAGCAAGTTGGACATATTAGCCTAGAGTTCCAGAAAGAGGGACATATAAATTTGGCAGTCGTCAGCATATAAGTATATTTAAAGACGTGATAGTGGATGAGTTCACAAAGAAGCAAGGGTAAATAGAAAAGACCATGGGCTAAGCTCTGGGGTACTTCAACATTAAGAGGTCTATAAATCTATACATTTATAAATTTCTCTTATCACTCTTAAATCCTTCACTTGCTCCTGCCAGTTTCTCTAGTTACCAGTTTTTCTCTCTCCTTCACTTCTCAGCCAAATTCCATGTGTTTCTGAATGTATGATTTCATTATCATATTTGTCTCTGTTGATCAATGAAACTAGCATCCATCCAGGTGTCCCTCTGGGATTCCCGTCCAATTTCTCTTCAGTCTGCCTTCTCGATGTCTCTCGAATATATCCACTTCTCTCCATCTCCTCTGCTAATGCTCTGGACCAAGCCACCTCCATCTCTTGCCTAAACTATTTCTGAAGCTTCTTAACATGTCTCTTGACCTCTATTTCTCCCCCCTCCACCCACTCACTCGTCATACAATAGCCAGAAATAATTTTTCAGAAACGTAAACATTACTATGTCACTCTCCTGAAAATCCTCCAATGGTTTCTGTACTCTTAGAATCAAAGTTAAAATCCATATCACAGCCTACTAGGCCCTGATCTGGCATTGTCCTACCTCTTAACCTCATCTTGCACCGTGCTCTGTCTTGCTCTGCAGGGTTGACGTTTTGGTCCCAGATACCATCCATGCTCCTGAATACCCACAGGCCTCACACATGCTTGGAATACTCTACCCTGCCTACCCGTATCATGTATTTCACGTTTGCTGATTTTTCAGATCTCAGCTTAAATATCTTTTCCTTAGGGAAATTCTACCCTGACCTCTCTTATGTAGTATTTTTCCTTCTTACTATTTATTTCAATTCTTCAATATATATTTGATGACTTTGTTGAGTAACGATCCCCCCCAACTAGTCTATATGCTCCATTAAAGGCTGAGTCCATGTTCTCCTTTTTGTTCAGTGGTATATCCCCAGCATTCAGCACAGGGCCTGGCTCAGTAAATACATGCTGAATGATTGCTGAACAAATGAAGACGTCTACCTCTATGGTCTCCATACGTCAGCATCCTTGTGTGAGGGAATTTTTATTCATCTATGGCAAAATTAGAAATATTTAGAAAACACAGTGTTTCTTATAAAGCTCCATTTGCTGAATTTAAAGGACTCCCTATTATTCTGGGATTATCTTTCCTCTTTCTTGTTAAAAATGTTCCTTTCAACCCTATGTCAACTGTCAACTTTCTACCATCCCAACACTGCCCCCCCACTTTTTTTTTTTTTTGGTACTTTCAGTGGTCCATGAAAACCAAAGGTCTGGGAATGATCTGTCTCTATTTCCTTACTTCCTGCATGCACATATTCCTTGAACCCCTGTAGTGTAGTTTATGTCCTCACTACATGACTGAAATTATACATACTGAAAAGTTATACTAGAAAGGTCACCATGACCTACTCTTTCCAAAATCCAAGGACCCTCCTCAGTCTTTATCTTACTTGACCTCACAACGTTTCACGCTGGGGCCCTCCCCATCTTCTTGACACTCTTCACCCACGGTTTCCATGATGCTAATAATAATAGAAGTTACTATTTTGGGAGTGCTACTAAGTACCAGTCATTGAGTTAAGCATTTTACAGGAATGTGACTTCCTGAATCCTCCCCACAGCCCTGTGATTTAGGTATTATTATTCTCATTTTTCAGATGAGAAAACTGAGAAATAGAAAAGGTAAGCCATGTGTCCAAGATCACACAGATCATGAAAGGTAGAAATGGAATGGCACCCTGAGTCTGGCTGATTCCAAAGCACAGGCTCTAAGCCACTCTGTTGTATTGCTCTCTCCTCCTTATTAATTGTCCGTTCTCAGTGTATTTCCCTGAGTGATCACACCACCCAGTAGCTTCCATTACCATCAATATGCTAATAACTCCCAAGTCTGTATCTCCAGCCCAGACATTTCTGCTTAGCTCTAGCCAATGTATGGAACCAATGACTGGGACACCTCCACCCCACAGGCACTTCAAACCTGACATCCAAAGCCGAAATCATGATTTTCCCAGAAATTTTGCTTTTCTGTCTATATTCGTTGTCTCGGTTGGTGCTACCAATTTTTCTGTCCATGCATCTAAAAGTCTGCCCTTGGTTCAAGGCTATTGCAACAGCCTCCAAATGGTCTGACCATAACCTCTGGTTGCTTAAAAGCCTGTACTGGCCCTCTAGTGCCGATGGAATAAAGTCCAAGCTCCTTAGCATGGCATTGGAGTCTCTTCCTGAAATGGCTTACCTTCTCCCTGGACTCATCTCCCGTCACCTCGCCTCTTACACTTCACGCTCCAGAAACACCAAACTGCTTAGGATTTCAGGACTCTTTCTTGCTTTATCCACTACATGTTCTTCAAAACTCTTTTCGATGTCATGTATTTTTGAACAAGCCATCTCTTCCCTGTGCCATTTCACAACCCCAGCATGCTCTTCCCCAAACCACCTCTTTACTTCGAGCAGTCATTCTCAAATATCTTTGTCTGAATATTCTTTACATTCTTAAGTTATTGAGAACTCCAAAGAGGTTTTGTTTATACAGTTATATCTATTGACATTTACCAGATTAGAAATTTAAATTGTGAAATGTTTAAGGTAATAAATCCACTACCTGTTAAAATACATAACATTTTAAAATGAAAAAGAAATGTATTTAAATTTTAAAAATAGTGAGAAGAGTAGCTTTGCTTTACGTTCTTTTAGAAATCCCTTTAATATCTGGCTTAATGAAAGACAGCTGGATTTTCATGTTTCCACATTTAGTCTGTTGTGACATCATGTAGCCTCTGGAAAGCTCCACTGTACTCACGAATGGATAAGAATGAAACAGGTAAGTAACGGAGTATGAAATAAATTCTTTTTTCCTACGTAGAAAGTGTCTCACAGGCAGACCTCCAAGAATTCAACTCCCAAACCACAGACTGGGGACCATTGACGTAGAGATAGAGAACACAGGAAATTCCTTTGCGCGTTGACCTCATTAGAATATAAAATCTACGATGCTGTAGTTTACTACTTTTTGTATTCCCAGAAAACACTCAAGAATGACCAAATTATTCGCTTGGTTAGTACCACCTCTCTTTTCTACCACCTTTGGAATGCTCTTAGGTTTAAAAGGAGAGCACGAGGGGGCACCCGGATTTGAACCGGGGACCTCTTGATCTGCAGTCAAATGCTCTACCCCTGAGCTATACCCCCTCTGCTGGCAAAGAGGAGATTACAGCTTATTTGTAGTGTTTACTGACCAGACATTGCATTGGTGATTAACAGTAGTTTGATACGTATGACCAATTGTTTCAGGTTTCCTGGGGTGATGCTAAAGAACCAAGAGAAAAGGCAATTCGCACCCAAGTGATAGAAGGGGAGGGCAAAGTCTGGTCTGAGCTGGGCTTGAAGGTCCTGTGGGGTGTGCGATGGGTTTTCCCTCCTTCAACAACAACCTCTTGTACCTCTGGCATCTTGGAATTCTTTAAGTCTAATTTCCATCCTCCCTGCCTGCACCCCGAGCTGCATTTGATCCCCAGCCTGTGCTTTGCACAGGAGAGGAAGTGCTTCCCTTGTCCTTCCCAAGACACCCCTGCTCTTGTACCAGACGTGCCTGCAGTATCTCCATTCTCTCCAGCATCTTCAGTCTCTCCCACTCGCTTGGCTCCTTCAAACATCAACAGGTTTTCCCTAGACTGGAAAATCTTCCCTTTAGCTGTTATCGCCTGTCCATTTCTTCTTTCTCACTACCAATTTTTAAGAAAGTCTGTGACTTCATTTCTCTCCTTATCAACAAGCTGTCTCCGTAGTTCTGTTTCCCTCTACATTTACTTTCTCTACTGTCAGGTATTTTTTTCCCCTTGGAGTATGTATCTTGTTTCTCCAACCGAACTGTAAGTTCCTTGAGGGCAGGGATCATGTTGCATTCCTTTTTGTATTCCCCATGGTGGCACAGTGCCTGGTTCACTATAAGCCCTGGGTGGTACCTATCAGCCAAACCTAATTAAACTCAACTGTGGCATTCCACCAAGCTTTCACCCGAGCAGCAGAATGTTGTTAGGGGAGAGCTCAGAAGTCTGGGTCGCTCCACCAATCTCTCAGTCTCCCTGTTTATTACTCTTCCACCACTGACTGACTAGGTTCACTTTCTCACTCTCTACAATGACTATTTCACAAACGTTCTCCAGTCTCAAACCTTCTACACCTTATCTTTCCTCCTCAGAGAGTGCTGAAGAGCTGGCCTCTTCCTTTTTGGAGAAAGTCAGAATCAGTCAGGAGCAGGGTTGTGCTGATAAATGGCTAACGACTGGCTCCAGGGGACCTGATTTTTAGCATTTGCCAATTCCCATAGTGCAAATTCGCCCACCTGCTAATTTCCAGTGAAGTCAACTGACTTTTAAAATTCCTGAAAATTTAACAATTGGTTCTCACAAGCCGGTATGAGTCGAATCTAGTGCACTTCTGGGATTGACTCCCTCTTTCACCAGCTACCAACTATACCCTGACAACATTTGGAGAAATTATGTTTCTAACCTAGACATTTCCCTGAACTTCAGAATTAACTGGATCTCCACCTGCATACTTAACATCTCCTCTTAAATGTCTACAGGGCACCTCAAACTTAGCATATTGACCTCATACTAGAATGTGAAGTCTATGAGGATAGGAGGCTGTACTTTATTACGTTCTGTTTCAGAGCTTTAAAAAGAAACTCTTGAGGGTTTTTTTGTTTTTCTTTTTGTTTTTCCTAAACTTACTCCTTTCTCAGTTCTTTATCTCAGGATACCACATCCACCCTGATAGTGAAGACAAAAAAGAAGAGTTATTCTTTTTTAAAAAATTTATTTTATTAAAGTATAGTTGGAGAGTTAAAGGGAATGGGTGTCGGAGGCAGAGGTTCTGAAGTTCACGACTCCTAGAAGGGGAGGGGAATGAAAGGCTCTCGGTGAAGAGGGACTCCTCAGAGCCTTTCTATCCTGATGACAACGTGACTCTTTCAAGAGAGCAGCAGTGACAGCTCTGGAATGTCTAGGGTGAGGAAGGGCTTAGTGACCAGAGTCTGCTGGCAGCACAGGATCCTAGGTCCAGAACCCTTCAGATCAACTTACCAATAAGTTCACTATGTAAAACAGTTAAATTTGGTTCAAATGGGGAAGGATGAGAGTTATTCCAACCTGGCAACACTCCCTACCCCCATTCCCCCCTCCCTACAGGAGAGGCTCCAGGGAGTACCTTGAAAACCATTGGAAGAATTCTCCTCATAAATGACTTGAAATGCCATGTCTGTAATATGCTACATTACATTTTTTTACCCATTCCAATTATTTTTCTATTTTTCTGCCAATCTCATACTTTAATTAATTTAGAGCCTAAGAGCTTTGTAATATAACAAAGGAAGAAGTTGTAATGTCTAATAAATAAGTAAAATAACATGTTTTTGGGGGGGGCCGGCATATTGGTGTATTTCTTTAAAATAATGTCTACTATTGGCAAGATTTGACTAGATACCTTCAACGTAGAGATTCACTTGGTAAAACTATATATTGATCAATAAAAAAATAAATAAATATAGTTGATTTACAATTTTGTGTTAGTTTCAGGTGTACAGCAAAGTGATCCAGTTATACATATATTTTTATATATTTTTTCATATTCTTTTCCATTATGGTTTATTACAGGATACTGAATATAGTTCCCTGTGCTATACAGTAGGACCTTGTTGTTTATCCATTCTATATATAATAGTTTGCATCTGCTAATCCTAAACTCCCAAGCCATCCCTCTCCCACCCCTTGGGCAACCACAAGTCTGTTCTCTATGTCTGTGACTCTGCTTCTGTTTCCTAGGTAAGTTCATTTGTGTCATATTTTAGATTCCACAAATAAGTGATATCATATGGTATTTGTCTTTCTGTTCCTGATTTTACTTAGTATGGTAATCTCTAGGTCCATCCATGTTGCTGCAAATGGCATTATTTCATTCTTTTTTATGGCTGAGTAGTATTCCATTGTATATATGTACCACATCTTCTTTATCCAGTCACCTGTCGATGGACATTTAGGTTGTTTCCATGTCTTGGCTATTGTGAATAGTGCTGCTATGAACACGGGGGTGCATGTATCATTTTGAATTATAGCTTTGTCCAGATATATGCCCAGGAATGGGATCACTGGATCATATGGCAACTCTATTTTTAGTTTTTTGAGGCACCTCCATACTGTTTTTCACAGTGGCTGCAGCAATTTACTTTCCCACCAACAGTGACTCTAAAGAAGAGTCATTCTTGATTCTTCTCTTTCCCTCATCTTTCTCAAGCCATCCAGTGTACAGGAAGGACATGGCTCCCCTGCCATGGTCAATCTGGATGCCTGCTCTCCTCTCTAGCTCTGCTGTTCCCCCTGTGATAAGCTAAAAAATGGGCCTCCAAATATGTCCACATCCCAAGGCCCTTGTGAATATGTTATCTTACATAATAAAAGGGACTTTCTAGATGTGATTAACGGTCTTGGGTTGGGGACATTATCCTGGATTATCTGAGTAATCAGAAGAGTCCTTATAAGAGGGAGGCAGGAGGATCAGAGTCAGAGACGGAGAGACATGGGGATAGGAGCAGAGATCAGAAGGTGAGGAGATGCAACTCTGGCTATGAAGATGGAGGAAGGGGCCATGAGCCAAGAAATGCTGGCAGACTCTACAACCTACAAAAGTCAAGGAAACTGATTCTACTCTAAAGCCTCCAGAAGAAATGCGGGCATACCAGGACCTTGATTTTAGTCCAGTAAAATTGATTTTGGAATTCTGACCTCCAGAACTGTAAGGTAATAATACATTTGTGTTGTTTTAAGCAAATAAGTATGTGGTAATTTGTTACAGCAGCAACAGGAAACTAATACGTCACTGTAGTCTCAGACATCGCTACCATCTCTCACTTGCACTGTTGCAATAGAATCCTACCTAACCTCTCTCTCTCTTTTTAAAAATTTTATTCTGTCCACTTTTCTTCTTTTTCTTTATTGTGGTAAGAACACTTAACATGAGATCTACTCTCTTAACAGATTTTTAAGTGTACAATACAATGCTGTTAACTATAGGCACAATGTTCAACAGCAGCTCTCTAGAACGCATTCATGTTGTATAACTGAAACTGTGTACGCATTGATTAGCAACTCCCAGTTTCTCTCTCCTCATCCCTGGCAACCATTATTCTACTCTCTGCTTCTGTAAGTTTGATTGTTTTAGGTACCTCATGTGAGTAGAATCATGCAGTATTTGTCCTTCTATGATTGGCTTATTTCACTTAGCATAATGTCCCCTGTTGTCGCATATAGCAAAATTTCCTTCTTTTTAAGGCTGAATAGTATTCCATTGTATGTATTCTCTGTTTCTATTCTTCACTCCCTGTAAATCTCCCCCACAATAGCGTGAATGATGATTTCCATTCCCTCCGCTCAAAACTGTCCAACGGCTGGCTTTTCATCCATTTGGAATAAAATCCAAACTCCTTACTTGGGCCTATAAGGCTCTCTGGCTACTTCTCCAGCTCTCTTGAATCACTCTCCCCTGTTTCATGTTCCTCCGGCTACTCTGGCCCTACGGCCTTTGCAGTGGCCGTTTCCTTTAGCTGGAATGCCTGCCCCTGACAGATGGGCTGGGCAAATGGCTGTCTCTTTCATATCATTCACATCTTAACTCCAAAATCACCTGCAAAGAAAAGTTTTCCATGACTATCCACCTTGAAATACCCCCCTGGACCTCCCTAAGACACCATCTTGTTTTTCATTGTAGTCACTTCCCTTATTAGTACTGGGCATTTCCTTGTTTATTCATTTGTGCATTTGTTTCTATTCTAACTCCACTAGATTTTAAACTCAGTGAGACTGAGAACCTGTGTGTCTTTCTATTTGAAAGTATGTTCTGCACTTAGAGTGGGGCACATAGTAGTTGCTCCATAAAAAGAGAGAGGGACCACTAGAGAATACAGCCCAGGAAAGTCTCTCAGTGGAGATATCTGTTCAGCTGGTGTTTGCATTCTTTTTAGAGAGACCAGGGGAAAGGATTCCCTATTCAGTTTTGCAAGAAGCTCTTCTCTGACTTCTTAGGGTGAAGAGATGAGTGGGATTGTGGATAAAGAATTGAACCTAGAAAAGGCGGATTGGTACCTAAGTTCACATGTTTTCAAAATTCCACGTTTTTAGTTAGTCTTTTTAAACTCGTTATTACTAAATTCAGTATCATGTAACAAGAAGAAACTAATTTTGGATAGTTTCAGAAGGAAAAATTTGGAATGGATTTAAAAAGAATTTACCAAGTCCCTACCTATAGAGGGGGTATAGCTCAGTGGTAGAGCATTTGACTGCAGATCAAGAGGTCCCCGGTTCAAATCCGGGTGCCCCCTAGTCTACCTGTCACTTTTTCACAGCCACTCAGGTTAACCCCAAATAACTCATGAGTCTGAGGTTTCTGAATCCAGGATCCAAAGAGGATCCTGGAGATCCTCTTGCACCTGGTGGATTTTTTCTCTCCCCAGAAGTCGCACAGGGGTGACTCTACCATGTTTCAACTGAATACTCCCACTCAGTGGCAAGAAGCCTCAGCAGGCAGAAAGAAGGCTGAGACCATTCCAGTCCCTGAGACTTTTCCAGACTTATTGTTTTAATGTTAATTACAGTTTCTTTGCGGGGGGGGGGGGGTGAGTGATGGAATGTTGGGGCGGGGCAATATTATTTTGCCTAGTTCATACTCTGACCAGGCAGATTAGAAGAGAATCCAAGTTCAGAAGGTTTATATAGTGGCGAAGTTTAACAGGACACAGCATAGATGTAAGAAGGAGGGTGAAAAGTGGACAGCTTTCTCTTTCTTTATATTAGTTCAAAGGCAGGGCTTTGGCCCGTTACACCTACAGGTGGTGAGATTGAGGCCTGGTGTCCAGGAAAGGGGTGAAAAATTAGTTATTTCTCGGGTCTGGGCTTTGCACCGCACAGCAGATCTGTTTAATCGCCATATCCAGCTTCGCGACGCATCGCACAGTAATGGGAGCCGTGGGGAAAAATGCATTCGAGTAGTATTCCCCCAGGGCCCAGAGGGCTGACACAACCAAATTCCGAGTTTAAAATATCACAACTGCCCCCTGTCTGAAGAAGCATGCCTCTCCCACTATTCTTTCTTTTTCCTTTTTTTGGGCAAAACCTGGTCGAGAGGCCTTGCTCCCTTCTCGTTTTCCTCCGACCCAATAGTGATACTGTCAGTCACGCAGCCAATAGATATCTGTCCCCATCTTTACGTTATGAAACTTGATGGCCTTTTATTATTTGTTCAGTGGTTCTCAAAGTGTGGTCCAGCAGCATCAGCATTCCCTGAGAACTTGTTAAAAATGCACATTCTCGGGGTCCCACTCCAGGCCAAGAGAATCAGAAACCGGGAGGGGCTTTAACAAACTCTCCAGGTAATTCTGACGCAAGCTCAAGTTTGAGAACCACGTCATTAGTTTATATCAGTTTACATCCGGATGTAACTTTATTTTTGTAAATTAAATGAACTTTTGGGTCGGCATTGGCCATTTCGACGTTCTCGAAGTGCTTTCACTCTGCCGGTGGCATGAGCAATAGGGAAAGGTGAACACGGCATGCGCCTCTCACCGGTAATAAAGAAAGTTTAAGTTGGAGAAAGTCTGTGTCTCTGGGTTTCCTTCCCTTGACCCAGCCCCACCCAAAACTGAACACGAACTTGGGGAAGTCTTGTCTCCTGAACCAGCTCCTGGAACTGCCTGACACCCCTGAGGCTGCCAGCGGTGACCGCAGAAATCCTGATACCGCTGGCGTGGGTAGTGGGGACCTGCAGCTTTTGTACCTGATTTGTGCCTGTACCCACCTCCTCTTCCTGTTGAGTACGAAGTAAAGCCGAAAGCTTTCCGTTACGGTTGGAAAATAATTTTTAAATAGCTTTTCTCTGCTTTCCTTAACCTAGAACCCAAGGTTAAAATATGAGTCAAGAATAAATTATACTAATTACATAAATTTAGGGAAAAGAAGCTACGAGGGGGCACCCGGATTTGAACCAGGGACCTCTTGATCTGCAGTCAAATGCTCTACCACTGAGCTATACCCCCACGCCGTTCGTGCGCTTGGATACTGCTCTTTTGGGCGTTAAGTCAACGCTACACCAAAGGTGGAGAGTAAGGATATGGAGAAAGGAACGAAAGAGGAAAAGGGGCCAAGCAGAAAGCAGAAGGCCCCCGGATCCGGGGAACCACAGGAAAGCTGCACGGCAGAGGCGCGGGGAAGGAAAACCTAACTAGGGCTGCGAGGCGCTGAGTCCTGGCGGGAGGGACTGGTTCCGCCCTACAAATGTGGGAAAGGATGTTGCAGGGGTAGACTAATGGGGGCGAAGCAGGGGCTTCCCGTTCGGTCCGCAGGTTCTCGCCGGGTACCGACGGGTACAAAGGAAGTCTCCAAATCTGGAGAATCTGATTTGGTGTTCGGGTGGGCTCAAACCCCACCCTGGCGGGGTGCGAGGGGTTTGCCCGCCTCCTGCAGCCCAGGCGCCCAGATGTGCAGCCAGATCGGCTCCGCCTCGCCGGAAGTGCCCTGGGCAAGGTCGTCTGTCCGCGCCTAGCCTCCGAGCCTATCTCTCCAGGGCTCCTTCTGCTTGGGAGCTCACCTAGGCGCGTACCCCCGGGCCCGCAGTCCTCCCCGAAACCCGCCCCCGCGCAGCCCCGGGTCTCCCGCGGAGCGCGCCTCGCCGCGCGCGCCCCTGCCCGCGCCCGCGGCGCGTCCCCGCCCCGGTACAGCCCCTCCTCCCCGCTGTGTTTATTAGGGGAAGGAGGGCGGAGGCGGAGGCCAGTTCCCTAGCTCCAGCCGCCGTCGCCGTCGTCTGTGCAGTTGCAGCCGCGGCCGTCTCCCGCCAGCTCGCTACGGGGAAAGAGAACGTGCGCGAGCTACGGCGTCCCCGCCCTAGCCTTTCCCGGAACCATGAATCCCAACTGCGCCCGGTGCGGCAAGATCGTGTACCCTACGGAGAAGGTGAACTGTCTGGATAAGGTGAGACGCGGGACCCGGAGACGCGTCTTTGCAATCCCCGAGCAGTGCTCCAGATCGGGGGAGGAGAGCGGGGCTGGGTCTATGCCGCCTCATCCCCGCGATCCTGGGAGGAGGGAGGGAGGGCGGTGTCGTGGGGTGTGGGGACAGACCCGTCTGGAAACCAGGAGATCTGGGGCGAGGCAAGGAGTCCACGCGTGGCGGGCAGCCACTACTGGAGAAGTGGGCTCTGTGCCCAGGGGTTGGGAGGACGCGAGTGGAGCAGGGAAGGCAGGCCCCGGAGTGGGGGTGGGGGGAGTGAGGGAAGGTTAGGGGTGCAGTCCCGCCCCCTAGGGCCGGGAGAGTGAGAGGAGACGGCCGCTCCCTCTCCCCGCCTCGCCGAGCGCCAAGTAGGCGGAAGCGCTGGGCGCTGGGGGAGGGGGCGGCGGGGGGGCGGGGCAGAGGTTGGGGGCCCCAGAGAAACCGTCCGCTCCGGCGGCGAATGGCCGGCCTTCCTGGCCTGGAGACTGGAGCGCGGGGGCTGTCAGCCGGCGAGTGTTGCATCTGGTGAACTGGCCTTCGGATAAGGCCCCAAGCCCCACTGCGAGACCCCTTTTTTTGCACGACCTGCAGTCCTCTTGGTGGGTCAGCGGTTGATGGACTAGCAGACGTCCTCCGTAGCTTCCCAGCCCCCACCTCAAATTGGAAGCCAACTCCCAGTGCTAGTCCGCCCAGCCGGGCCGGGGCGGGGTCGCGTGCTGGAGTAGGGTGGGTGGGGGTCGCTTCACAGAAATCTCCTGAAATTGTGCTCAGAGGCTGAGTCCAGCTTGTAGAACAAAGAGCTAACTTTTCAAAGCAGGTTTCCCCAGTGGAGGGTGGGGTTGGCTGAGTTCAGGGGAAGCCAAGAAAAGGGGGAGGTGTTAGGGGGAAGGGAAGGTGGCCTTCTGGAAATTCACTGTCCCCTGGGGGCCCTTACGCGTCTTCTTCCTCTCCCCCCGCCCCAATCATGCTGGACTCGTTCATCTGGTTGCCATTATACTTTTGGAGGGGGGCGGAGAGTAGAACTGGGTATTTCCGGCAGTTTGGGGTAGGATCCTGGCCTCTTTTAATCTCCCGAAGATCCTAGGGCAAAATCCACCTCCTCTCTGCATCCCCTCCCCAGTCTGGAGGAGAAGCCTGTGTGATTTTGTCCCCCTCCTCATCGTGCCTGTCATCCACCTTCTAAAGCTGGCTCCAAGTCCAAAGATTCCCTCCTTCCCGTCTGGACTGGCAGGGGCTGGGGGTCATGGGATGGAAGAGGGGTGCAGAGCCCACCTGGAGCCAGGTTTTGTTTGGGAAAGGGTAGTTCGTTGGATACTTTTGTCTTTCCCCTCCACCTTGGGGTTGGTGCTTCCTCAGTGACCTTTGGTCTCTGAGTCAGGGTGAGGGGGTGGGGTTCTAAGGTTCTGAGATGCATTTGAAATTGCTCTTGGAGGAAAGGGGCATATGGGGCTGCTGCTGTTTCACTGTCCTGGGCCTGGCTGGGCAGGTGGAGAGGAAGGCCATGTTATGGGTACAAGGGATGTGGGTACTGACCTTCCCAATGACCATGCCGGAAGGCAGGATTTGAGCTTGGAGGCAGGACCTGAGAGCTCTCTGTCCTTTCACACTGGGGGTTTTGCCCTTCCCCGGTGGTAGGGATTTGGGTCTCTGCATCTTGAGTTCCCTGTGCCCTCCTTCTTCTGCACGGTCGTGAACTGGGAAGAGGCTGTGGCCACTTTCCACCCACGTAAGGCAGAAGCAATATATGATGGAGGGATTGCTCGCCTGGGAGTTGGGAGACTTGGTCATAGTTCCAAGTCTGCTCCTGCCAGCTCTACGAATGGCTCTAGGCCTCAGTATTCACCATCTATCAAATGGGTATGGTAATGTCTTTTCCTTGAAGGTGGGGAAGTGCACTAAAGTGCCCGGAAGGGGATGTGGTATAGGCTGTGCCCCCCCTACCTTGCTGGGGAACTCTCTCAAGCCCCACACCTTTGGAGTCAGAGGAGAGTGGTGCAGGGATCCTTCAAGGTGCCCTCCCCAGCTGTTCTCTTGCCCTCGCAGAAAGAGGACATTCGGGTGGAGGTTGCCCTGGGAAGTGAGAGTTCGTGATTCCTCTCTCTTTTTAGAACTCTCCTTACAGGAGGTGGCCCTGGGGAGACCTCCCCCCTGCACTGGGCAGGAGGCCTGGAATATCCAGGTATCAGACCTATTCCTCCCAAGCCCCTTCAGGTAGTAAGGGCAGGCACTTGGAATGGGGACCTGGTGCCTGCAGGACTGAGACCTGAGGGGGGACCTTCAGTCCCGTAGATACAGTTGCTAACCAACTTCCCAAGGCTTCCCGTTTACAACAGGAGAGAGCCAAATTAGACTTGCCTGTTTCACTGCAATTTCCCTAAGACACGACATGACCCAGAGCACAAGCTACGTCCTTGGTGTTAGCCTTTTCTCCTCCCTGAGCCTTATCTCCCAAAGGCTTAGCTGGGTGAAAGGCTATGTATGTCACCTCTGATGGCCACCCTGCCCTCAACCTGCCATACCCAGTGTGCTCTGTGTCCTGAATAAATATGTATTGCTGGTGTTTGAGGTTGAGATTTGCTTCCCCGGAGGACTTGTGGGATCAGAGTTGGGGGAGAAACAGGGTGACATCACTCATTCATTCAACAGATATTTATTGAGCATCTACTTTGTGCCAGGCACTCTCAGGGGCTGCTGCAGGGCTCTTGGGGAGGGAGAGGGGCTGTGTCTCACAACGTCCTCTACATTTTGAGGGAGGTGGAGTTTTGTCCCAGACCCTGTGAGGAAGCAGTCGTATCTGGGGACCTGCATTGTCAAGAGTCTTGCCATGTCTGTCTGCCCTGGCTTGCTTTCGCCCGGCTCCTGAACACAGGTGGAGGCATTTGGGAAGGGTGGAGGATTGGTGAGCTGCTAGTTCCCCGGACTCCCCCACTGGGACAGTTCTCTGCCTCTGGCTGTCTGAACCACCCTCCTCTCAGCCCCCACAGGGGGCAGCAAGGTAGAAGGAAGCTGGGCTGGACACAAAAAAGGAGAAAAGGCCTTGCAGCCCTGGTGCCTCATTTCCTAGCTGAGAGCACCCCACGATCATCCCGTGACCATCCATTCATAATAGCTACGGCTTATTGGAACGTGCCAGGCTCAGTCTTCGCAGGAGCCTCACAAAGCAGATGTGATCGCTCCTGTAAATTAAGAACCCCATAATCAGAGGCTCAGACAGGTCATGCGGCTCACTCCCCTTTCCGCCAGAGCTGGAATTCAAATCTAAAGTTCTTCGTGCTCAGCTCTTCTGCCTGTTGTGTTTGCAAAAAGTACTTTTATTTACACTGTGTCATTAATAGTGGTCCCTCCCCTTCCTGACCCTGGCCTGAGGAATGCTCTGGCCCTGGGCTCTTGAACCAGGAATAACACTCCCTGGGAATCTGGGGTGGTGCAGCCACGGTCTATGCCTTTAAGCCAGCCTCCCAGGTGGCCAACTGAGCTAGGCTGGTGACCTGGCCAGGGTGGGGCTAGGGTTGCCCCTGGAGGAGTGAGAAACTGTAACCCTGGGTGACAGGAAGGGAGGGAGAGGTCTCATACTCCAGCCCTGAGTCATAGGCAGCCCGGGTGCAGAGGGCAAGATACCAGGCTGCAGGCACAGCGACCCGAAGTTCACGCATCCCCCTCACCCAGGGCTGTGAGCAGCCACTTCCGCCACCTCCACGGTGATTCCAGAGAGACAGGGCTGGCCCACGCCTCACCCAAGTGCGGCGGCGGGGGGGATCTTGCTTCTGTCCCATCAGCCTCTGTTTGCCTTTCTGTGGAGTTGGTTGCAGCTTTGAAGCTGCAGGCAAGGGAGAGTTGAGGGCAATGCTGGAGCCTAGGAGATGGGCTGAGAGGCTTCTAACAGGCACCAGAGGTCTGGTTTTTGGTGAATAGGGAAACAGTGGACTTCCGGGGCAGCAGGGAGGATTCAAGTTGCATGCCTGGAGGTAACTTTGCTCCCTGAGTCCCGGGAATGCTTCTCTGAAATCTTCTTACCTGTGACCTCTAAGAAAGAGGGGACTCTTGAACTTCCGTGGTGGTCCAGTGATTAAGCCTCTGTGCTTCCAAGGCAGGGGGCTTGGGTTCGATCCCTGGTCAGGGAACTAAGATTCCCACATGCCGCATGGTGTGGCCAAAAAATACAAAAAAGATTAAAAAAAAAAGAAATTGAAAAGAAAGAGGGGACTCTTGCTCTGAGACAGGGCTCGTGGGGCAGGGGAAAGAGGCAGGCAGAGGCTCATTGTGGGGTTGTATTGACTTATTTCCCTGTGTCCTTCACCAGACCCAATTGAGACAGGGATGGGGTTTTTTCATTTGGGGTCCCCTCAGGGTTCCCGGCCCAGGCTTGGCCCAAAGGGGCTGTTGAATGACTTGTCATTTTCTGCCCCTGCTCCCCTCGCTTTCCTACCACAAAAGGACACAGGGGCAGGAGCTGCTGGATTTTCTTGAACCTTGGAGCCCTCCTCCAGAGAGGGGAGGGAAGTGATGAGAAGCAGCTAGTGGTGCCAGGCTTGGAGCCTGTGTCATCTCCTCCCAGCACCTCTTTGGGACCGGGAGTTTTAGCTCCTCTTTACAGATGCAGAGACCGAGTTCCGTAGTTACCCTGAAGGTACTCAGTCCACTCTTGTTTTCATTTTTCTGTTCCTGGACCCCCTGTAAGAGAACAGATGACCACTGCCTCAGCCTCTAACATGTGTAGCTGAGAGCAAGGGGGGTGGGGGTGAGGTGGGGAGGAGCTACCGATGGAAATGGGCACCGTTCCCTTGTACGGGGCTCCCCTTCCTCCCAGTGGCAGCTGGTGTGTGTGTGTGTGTGTGTGTGTGTGTGTGTGTGTGTGTGTGTGTGTGTGTGTGTTGTGGAACCCCCGGATTGGCTGTTGGCCCTGTACCTCAGCCTGGCCAGTATACTCTGCCCCCTTCCCAAGGGGCTTGGCTCCAGGGGGTGGACCTGGCTGTCTGCTAGTGTGGAAGTGTCTGTGTCTCTCTTCTTCTCTCCCCCAAGTCAATCAGGGGGCAGCTTCGGAGGTCCCCAGGCCTAGGACAGTGCGGATTCCTGCCTACGTGTGTGTGTGAAAGTGGGTCATGGTCTGGATTCCAGAGAATGTTTTTCCTGGCAGGCCCCTGCGGGGGTAGGGGCCCAGGCAGGGACATGTGCAGCTAAGCAGGCAGAGGCCAGCAGACTGGGTGGTGACAGGGCTGGGGCAATCTGCCAGCGCCTCCCAGGCATTGGGGGAGGGAGAGGGGCTTTCACTTCGCGGGCTGGTGGGGGCAGGGACTACCCCATTCTAGCTTTCCGTAGGTTGTCTGTGCTGGGGTTTTGCACCGGCAGGAGTGTGGGCTGGACTCAGGGATAGGCCCCGGTTGGGGTGGAGGCCCAGCTTACACCAGCCATCCCTTGCTTCCAGATTTCCCGCTGACCTTCTTCCCAAAGAGCAGTTCTCCCGTCACTTCGTTTACTGTTCCACCAGTGGAGAGTCCTTTGGGTCTCCTTGATGGGGAAAGTACCCTGTTAGAAGGTGATTACCCCCCAAATTACCCCGTCATCTCTGGTTGAAGTGGGCCAGGGTGAGGGAGGTGGTATGCCAATGTCTCAGCTTCCTTTTTTCTGTCCCCTTCTCCGAAGTGTCCTAGAAGCACCCCTTCGTTGGGAAACACATTTTGAGAAGCACCTCCTTGGGGGAATTTCCTGACAGGTGGCCAGGAACCGGGTGTGTGCTGGGCACCTCGGAAGTCTGCCTGTGCCCTTCCCTGGCTTCTGGCCTCTTTCTTTGAGGGGTCAGGAGTGTCTCCCTTGGCTGCTGGGAAATGGGGCAGGGATGGGCCAGCTGGGTCACCCCAGCAGCCCGGATTCTGGGGTCCTGGAAGCTGGACTCCTGGTGGGTGCTGATCCAGGGGCCTGGTCCTGGGCTGCCAGGGGCGGATTTCTCTCATTTGCTTGGGTTCGCGTGAACATCAGTGTTTCTCAGGATGGGGTCACCTCTGTTGCATCAGTTCCCCTGCCCTCATGGTCTTTGACTCTCTTCCCCTCCCTCAGCCACCCTGGATGGATCCTTGTTCTG
>NW_021146849.1:0-25000 GCF_002837175.3 Physeter macrocephalus
ATTGAAATGATTCCTTAGATATGCATCTTAATCTAAGGACCAGTATATCCAAAGCACAGAATGTTTCCTGTTTTTCTCCATTCTGAATTCCTCTCAGGGCACACTCTCTGTGGGCAACTGCAGTAGCTATAGGCTTGATGTTTCTTGAACTGGAATGGCAAGCAACACTTTTTTCTTTACACTTAAAAAAGTAAGATCATACTGTACATCCTACTTTTCATGTCAACAGCATTTTTCCAGGGCATTCTAGTATTTATAACAACTGCATTGTATTCAGTCCTGCAGACAGATCATAATTTAACTGTTAAACATGTGGTTAGAGCCATTAAACCGCCTAGCTCCAGAGGGTATCCTCTATATCCAGTGCACAGCCGAACCACCACATGCAGTGGATCTGGCTTAGGTTCTCTCCAGATTTCCACTGTAGCAGGTGGAACTGTGTTCAGTAACTGATAGAGAACTTCTGCACACATCCGTGGCTACTTCCTTTAAGAGAACTTGTTTTTGACACAGATTCTAGGTTTAGTAGTCCCCAGTCCTCTAATGGATTATGTTCCAGGAAAGTTCTTGTAAACCAGAATCTTGGAATTTGGAAAGTAATTTTCATTGGATTGATGTTCTGAGGGATGGTTCATTGACCTTTCTCAGACTGGCCCACAGAAGCCACCCCTCACGTGGCTTATCCGTATTGCTGGTATTGCCATTCTGGTTTCTGGGAGCCCAAGACACTTAGGTGCTAGAGGGCCCTGAGGTGCTACAGAGCTCTGGACAAACTGTTGCAGTGGGCAGCGAGTTCTGGTGCACTTATGTTTCCTTTGCAGTTTTTGCCTGAATCTCCTCAGAAATGCAGACCTGTCTTTCCCCTCTGTCAAATCAAAATTCCCTTTGCTCTCCTGAAAGGTTTTTACTTACATGCTTGGAGAAAAACAGTCTTAATTTCTTTTTTTTTTTTTTTTTTTTTTTTGCGGTACGCGGACCCCTCACTGCTGTGGCCTATCTCGTTGCAGAGCGCAGGCTCTGGACGCGCAGGCTCAGCGGCCATGGCTCCCGGGCCTAGCCATTCCGCGACATGTGGGATCTTCCCGGACCGGGGCACGAACCCGTGTCCCCTGCATTGGCAGGCAGACTCTCAACCACTGCGCCACCAGGGAAGCCCTTAACAGTCTAATTTTAAACTAATTCTTGTAAAAGTGTAAATAATTAGGCCCAAAATCTCAGTTCCAGGTGTATTTGCATTTTAAAAGAAGTGCACATGGCTAAGGCCAAGTTTTAGTCCAGGACTGCTAACATGTCTCAATTGGATGTTTATTTGCTTCCTGCTTTGTTTGCTGTAGCTGTGAGCCACTGGCAGGCCATGTTTATTACTGTGTGCACCCCAAGGACATTGTTCCATATGAACTTGTGTCATTCATTTGAAAATGTGTTGTTGGCCCTCTAGAACCAGACTTTCTTTTTAGAACAACTTTTCTCTAAAAAAAAATAATAATAATAATAAACTTTTTTTACAAACCCATTTATTTGACTATTTTGTAGTTTTGAAAGTGACAGCAAAGGCAGCTTCTGATAACTTAGAGAAGACAAAGATTTGTTGATTCTTGGTTGTCCTGAAATCCAGAATATTTTTCTTAAATATCTGTGCTTTGGAATATATTAATATGTAGACTTTCTCCTGCAGATTGAGAGCTTTTGGGCCCAAAGTGAGAGCACCTGGCTCTTGCAGCACTAACAGCTATTTGCAGGAAACCATTTTGAGCTTTTTTCTCTCTCAGGGCAGGTGGTACACCTAAGGCAAGACTTCAGAATGTAGGTAAAGCAGAAGACTGAAGGCCTATCTGAAACTATTGTTTTGAGCCTAGAAATAGGATGAGGAAGTAGAAACAGGAAGCAGAAAGGAAAAAGAAGGATATTCAGGGTTCCTTCACTGGAAATGCCCAAAAGAGGGACATTTGCTTAAGCTTTAAGCTTGTTTTACTAGAAGCAGTGGTGGTATTGAAACTGATTAGTGAATATGCCCTCATGAAACTGTTGATAGTGAGTTCTCAAGTGTCTGGCCTATTTATGGCTGAAGAGAATACCTAATATGTTAACATTAACTTTGTGATAAATGGTGTTCTGGTCACCAAAGATAAAAAGGTTACTTTATCTTTCTTTGCTCTAACTTTGCCTGCATACAGCCTCTATTTGCTACATATTTCAGAATTATCACCTCTCTTAACCAGAAATACAGGTAAAACTCTTTTGGGCATATTGTGCATCTAAATAAAAGTGCCCGTTATTGCCCATTCTGTTAAATCTAGTTCTTATCACTGTTTTGACAGCCACAATATAATAAAAATTCTTCAAGTAAAAAATTGATTTATTCCAAAAGGTGTTAATAAGAACTGAGAAGCTATGTAGGAGAGCAAAAAGGTAGATTCAGGCTGATGTGGCCTATAACTGAGTATTAACTAATTAGTCATTTTTAATAGTACTCTTTTTTCTGATTATTAAAAGAGTGCCTGTTAATTATGGAAAATGAAGAGAAGTACAAAAAAAGAAAGTGAAATTGCTTATAATCTACCATCAAGAAATAACCAATGTTGGGGCTTCCCTGGTGGCGCAGTGGTTGAGAATCTGCCTGCTAATGCAGGGGACATGGGTTCGAGCCCTGGTCTGGGAGGATCCCACATGCCACGGAGCAACTGGGCCCGTGAGCCGCAACTACTGAGCCTGCACGTTTGGAGCCTGTGCTCTGCAACAAGAGAGGCCGCAATAGTGAGAGGCCCACGCACCCCGATGAAGAGTGGCCCCTGCTTGCCACAACTGGAGAAAGCCCTCACACAGAAACAAAGACCCAACACAGCAAAAATTAATTAATTAATTAATAAAACTCCTACCCCCAACATCTTAAAAAAAAAGAAAAGAAAGAAAGAAATAACCAATGTATATCGCTCCAGGCTTTTTTTCCTTTGCAACAGGCCTCACAGTTGTCACAATACAGTATTTCTTTCCCAGGAGTTGATTACCAGTATGGATATAAATGAAACAATATTTATTCTAATTGGTCTGATCCTCATATCACATGCCTGTCTTCTTTCAGTCTGCCATCAAGTCCATGATTCTACATTTGTTTTATAAATAATAATCCTATTAAGAGCTGTAAGAATCTAAATAGAGAAACGACCATTACCTTAAAGCAGCATTTTCCAAATAAGAATCCTGCTTCAAGAGAAGATTCTATGGTCAAATAAATTTGGGGAAATCTGTAAGCCCATCCTTGGAGAATCGTAATACATTTTAGCATGTTAAAAACTCAGAATGTTTTTGCTGTTTAAAAAAAAAAATCTGTTTAATATTGTTTAACCCAGTATTTTCAAATAAAAGAACCATCCCACACACACTACTGAGAGTTCCTGGACAGGCTGTTTTAAAGCAGTAAGCTGACACTGGGTGGCCTGTTGTTGTCCTACTCCTCTTAGTCCATAAAAACAAACCTTTTGCTACTGAATTGTTTCATTGCCTGTCATCATCACTGTCTGAAAGTTCTCAATTAATATGATTATCAAGTTGTGACTGTACCTATAATATCCCATGGCAGGTAGGCCTATTCATTACAGTTGGGATTGAAACCTGAATGGATCTTTAAAAGAAAAAAAGACTAATTGCCTTATTAAAATTTATTACTTTTATTTCAAGCTTGAAGAAAAATATAAGAAACAATAAAATATCCATGTGCTCACCACCCAGTTTTCAGTTTCTCACATTTTGCTATAATTGCTTCAGACTTTAATACGTGGCAGGGGAGAGAGGAAGTTCCTAAGAAATGAAACCCCTCAGATAGATTTGAAGACCCCAACCCTCGACTTAGACCTTGACTTTTCATGCTTTATATATTTTCAAGTGCAGAATTAGCTTAAGCAGCACCAATCAAAATAAAGAGCATCACCACAATCACCCTAACCTCAGTCACCCACTTAGTGATTTTTTAAGGAGAGAACAAGGGAAATCTTTTGTTTGCTTGTAGTGCTATCGTTAACTTTTGAAGATTCACCAAGACCTCCGTTTTCAAGAAGCTAATCTTTCTCCTTGCTACCCCATTATCAGTACACAATCTCCACAGGGGTTGTTCAACTGTGCAGCCTTCCTTTGTCTTGGTGGCATTGTCCATTTTCAAATTTACTTCACCAGTTAGTTTGACTGATTTTGAGATGCTTTTAAAAAAGAGAGAGAGATAATGAGATAATTCAGTAGAGTTTTAATGGTACCTACTTCTACCCACTCTGGAAAGGAATTCTGTATTTTTGGCCTTCTGACAGTGAAATATATTGGTTGGTACTGTTATGAGTGAGGTGGTGAAGTAGGTAGTCGTATACTCCTGGGATGGGGTAACTGAGGCTCTGTGTTTTGTATTGTGAGGACGGTGTTAACGTGTGGCATTCTTCCTGTATCCTTGGAAGATGGACACCAAAAGAGTTCTTGGGTCAGATTGTATCAAAAGAGGTCTTTCTAAAACCTGGTTCTCCTCCTGTAGTGTGGTAGAAGAGGAGACACGGCGGTCCCAGCAAGCAGCTCGGGATAAGCAGAGTCCCAGCCAGGCCAACGGCTGCAGTGACCACAGGCCCATCGACATCCTGGAGATGCTAAGCAGAGCCAAGGATGAGTATGAGAGGGTGAGACTCTGCATGCTGAGTGGGAGAACTAAAGGGAGGAGGAGACCTGCAGGGGGGCTCGTGGGCTGGGGAAGTCACCTCCAGGGCCAGCAGGAATAAGTAGTTCAAAAAGAAAACATGCCTTATAATTTTAAGCCTAAAAGATAAGGAAAGACATTTTCTTACCTCAGAAAATTTAGAATGCTCTTTTTCTATTCCTGTAAAATTACTGTGGGAGAAAATGATCTTGGACTGCAGGAGTTAGCCTGTAGCAGGTAGTTCTGGAAAGGTTTTACGCCTCTTCTTCCACCCTGCAGGCTCTGCTAGGTCTTAGGAATTTATGTAGTTTTTGAAAAGTACTCTGATGATTTGCACCCTGTAATACCAAAGCATATATTTATGATCTGTAATTGGTGCTAGGTGCACAGCCCTCATTAAGCATCATTTGGAATATTACCCAAATGAGAGGCTTTTCTAGAATGCCTTTTTTTTCCTGTTTTGTATCTTAGCTTATTTATTTATTTATTTATTTATTTATTTAAGCCTCACCACATGGTTTGTGGGATCTTAGTTCCCCGACAGGGACTGAACACAGGCCCTCAGCAGTGAAAGTGCGAGTCCTAACCACTAGACCACCAGGGAATTCCCTGGGTTGTGTTCGTTTTTTTTAAAATATTTATTTGTTTATTTATTTATTTGGCTGCGCCGGGTCTTAGTTGCGGCATGTAGAATCTAGTTCCCTGACCAGGGATCAAACCTGGGCCCCATGCATTGGGAGCACGGAGTCTTAGCCACTGGACCACCAGGGAAGTCCCTCCCTGTATTATAGCTTAAAAGTTAATCGATAACATTTTCTCCCCAAAGTTGAATTAAATGGAAGTTGTGGTGCATTCATTAATTTATTCAGTACATCCACTATGTGCCAAGCAGTGGGCAGTTCCTCAGTGGTCTTCAAACCTTGTGGCTTTGGAACTGTCCTGGCTTTTCACCTGACATCAGCACTTCAAAGCCCCACGCTTCATTGGAGTGAGGTGGAAGGTTTCCACTGCTGCACTTTGTTTCAGCAGAATTGTAATTGTCATCTTACTCTTTACTAACATTGGGTTAAGTTAAGCTTTTTTTGTTTAATCTTCACCTCACCAAAAGTTCAAGGAACAAGGTGTGAAAAACACTAAGACTGTAGCTCCCCAACAGTTCTCTAACACTAGCCTCTACATTGTTAACAGGTGGTCCTTGAAAAGAGGTTCTAATTGGTCAAATGAGTTAAGAAAACATTTTTAGAGTGGCTTCTCCTCCCCCATCTTCTTGGGGCTTTACAGTGCTCAAGACTCTGAGAGGTCCCACAATAAACAAAATAGTAACCCCAAGTTCCAGATTGACTTGACTACAGGACCATTTTTCACATACTACCCTTTAACATCTCAAGAATCCAGAGTTCATGGAACAAACTTTGGAAGCAGTGCTCTAGAAGGTAGTTGCCCCTAATTAAAAACACTCATATTCACCATAAACTACAGCAAATCTTCTATGTTCAAACACCAAAGGTCCCACCTCCTGGGTAGAGAAATGTACATTAGAGCCCATGAGAAGTTTCAGTTTATACCAAATTCCTCAGTGTCTCATAGAGAATTATGAAGAATTTGTGGATCTGTGAAAATTAATATAGGAAAAGCAGTCATCTCTATAATGAATTCCTTGATTCTTAGGAAACTAGATGAAATTAATTTCAAGAATCATTTCTGAACTTTTAGGTTACCATATGTTACCATAAATTCTCTCTCATATCCTTAATGAGATATGGGTTATCTACATAGATGCCTTGTTCTGTTTTTATAGAGACCTTTTGGTGTTCTGACAACAAGTAACGAATAAGTTCCGAGCTCTGTCACCTGTTCCCAGTGATGAGTAGATCAAAGTGCCACACAGGATAGGAAGTATAGCCGCTGTACACTAGAGCAAACACTCCAGGAGATGGCCAGCCTGGCCCGCCTCAGGCTGAGAAGCGAGTAATCTCCAAAGGAAAGAAAGAACTAAAGCCTTATTTTTCTACACAGAGCTGTAAAGGAACTCTAGGTCACATGAGCAGAATAAAAATCTGACACGATTTCTAGTTAATAAACATTGCAAAAGTAGAAAATATGGAAAGTGCAGTAATTACTGTTGTAAAGAAAATTCTTCCATGGTGTGGAATAAATGAAATTTCTGTGGTTGGATTAAGACTAAACCTTTGGGAATTTAGTTAAATCTTTGATATTTACTTCATAATATGTTCTTTCTATTTTTGAAAACCATCCATAAATAGGTGGCGCTTCCTTAAACAAGAGTTTCGTTTCTTGTCTGCACTTGCCTATCATCTAATCAAATGGAGTTAGTATTAGCAGTGGCCCGTGAATTCACATCTTATGTTTGGATGGGCTCTTCTCTGGTGCCGATGGTTCCAGATGGACCCTTTATCTTCAGGTAGAGACTTGGGAGATTGATAGTTTCAAGGGCAGGGGTACAAGCTAGGCCTCAGTGATGGAATTTAATCCCAATTCTAAATCTCCCCTGTCCAGTGTATATATACAGTGAATGAAATTCCACACTTTTTTTTTTTTTTGGCTGCGTCGGGTCTTAGTTGCGGCATACGGGCTCTTCTGCTTTGTTGTGGTGCGCAGGCTTTTCTCTAGTTGTGACGTGCAGGCTTAGTTGCCCTGTGGCATGTGAGATCTTAGTTCCCCAACCAGGGATCGAACTGGCGTCCCCTGCATTGCAAGATGGATTCTTAACCACTGGACCATCAGGGAAGTCTGGAAATTCCAAACTTTTGAGTGAGGAATTTATAATAGAGACTATTTGAAAATAAAAACACTTTATAATAAACATTTTCTCCCCAAGTCCTATAGTAGTTTGTTTTAACCAACTTCCTGGGTTATTTTATATTTATTTATTCATTCCTTTATTCATTCATTTTGGCTGTGCTGGGTCCCAGCTGCAGCACACAGGATCTTCGTTGCGGCATGTGGGATCTTTTTAGTTGCAGCACGTGGACTACTTAGTTGCGGCATGCAAACTCTTAGTTGCGGCATGCATGTGGAATCCAATTCCCCAACCAGGGATCAAACCCAGGCCCCCTGCATTGGGAGTGCGGAGTCCTACCCACTGGACCACTAGGGAAGTCCCCCAACTTTCCTGTTTTTAATGTAAAGAAAGATACCTGAAACACAGGCCTTGACTAAGGTTGGCCCATTCTGAGTCACATCTAGCCACAGGATGTAATCCTAGATTTTGGTAGGGATTTTTTGTTTGTTTTAGTGTAATTGCCAAAATTTTTTTAACCCAGAGGGATTTCTTTGTTCTTAAAAAAATAGGAACACTATTATTTTTCTTATTATGTAAGCAGTGCATATTAATTATAGAAAATTTTATATTTTAAAATTATAGTAAACGGGAAAAAAAATAATTCCACCACCTAGGAATAATTCCTGCTAATGCCTTGTTATTTATCCTTCCACAGATTTGTCTAAATATGTCCCAATGTGTGTGATAATATTTAAGTACACAGTTTTTATTAACTAGTTTTAAAACTACTTTATCGTTAAACTTTTTTTTTTTTTTTTTTTTTTTTTTGCGGTACACGGGCCTCTCACTGCTGTGGCCTCTCCCGTTGCGGAGCACAGGCTCCGGACGCGCAGGCTCAGCGGCCATGGCTCATGGGCCCAGCTGCTCCGCGGCATGTGGGATCTTCCCGGACCGGGGCACGAACCTGCGTCCCCTGCGTCGGCAGGTGTACTCTCAACCACTGCGCCACCAGGGAAGCCCCTCATTAACTTTTTTGTAACCTATGTTTTTTTCCAAAGAACAGTATCTTTTTGTGACAGTATTTATCTCACAGGGAGTCCCTGGGAGAGTTCATTTGGTAGAATGAAAAGCTTTTGAAAAAGCAAACTGCGTTGTTAATAGTTGTATATCTTTATTTCTGTGCCTTATATAAACAGTATCCTAGATTTTTCTAATTCTGTTTAAGAACTCAGAAGTATACCTTTGTAGCTGTCTTGTTATTAATTAGCATTAATTTTCTCTTAAGATAAGTTACTTGAAATGGGATTGGTAAATCAAAGGATTTTGACATTTTTAAGGTTTTTACCAAATACTGTAAAATTATCTTCCCAAAAGTTTGTTTGTGGGACTTCCCTGGTGGCGCAGTGATTAAGAATCCACCTGCCAATGCGGGGGACACGGGTTCGATCCCTAGTCCAGGAAGATCCCTCATTCCTCGGAGCAGCTAAGCCTGTGCTCCACAAGAGAAGCCACCGCAATGAGAAGCACACACACCGCAACAAAGAGTAGCCCCTGCTCATAACAACTAGAGAAAGCCCTTGAGCGGCAATGAGGACCCAACGCAGCCAAAAACAAAATTTTTTTTTTAAAAAAGTTTGTTTGTGATTGTCCATTTCCCCCAATTCTTATGAATACTGGTTACTATCATTAACAAACAAACCCAAAATAAACCCTCAAAAATAAATAAATAAACAAACAAACCTTCCAAGAACAGCCCTGCATAAGTGTAAGAAAATATTTGAAGTTCTGGAAACCTTTTAAAGTACAACCCATCTTATAGCTCATGTTGAGTTAAGTAAGTATTGTAGACTCACATGTCCCAAAACCAGGTGGGCCACAGTGGCACCCACAGTGGGCCAGAGTGGAAGTAAAACCAACAGAGAGCCTGTCCCTGTGTCATCTGGTCAGTTGCAGCTCAGCTATAGTCAGTCGTTACTGAATGGGCTGGTGTGCCAAATTATTCAGCTTTTCTCTGAAAATGACAAGCCAGGATTTTTATGTGAAAACTCCCAATTTTAAAGATACTCCTGAACATTTATACCTTCCATCTTAAGAACTTGTTGTGAGCAGTGTTTTCAGTTTATATTGGGTTGGCCCAAAAGTTCATAACATTTTGTGGAAAAACCAGAACGAACTTTTGGGCCAACCCATTATATTTTCTCTAATACAATTCAATTCCAAGTATTCCCCATAAGGTGTTGATACTGGTTGATGGTGGTGTTGCACAAAGAGGTATGTTAGAAGATAAGACAGTTCATAAGCTTTCACAGACTATTTCACCTCTGCTTAAATGGGTAACATTGAGTAAATGGTGTTCTGAAATAATACAAGGACTAAGTCATTTGAATAGAAAAAAATGCATATTATCCATTCATTTCACATTCAGTACCTACTCCTGCACTAGGCACATATCTTTATAATATGGTGTCAAGAAAGTTAATCTGTCTCTGAACTAAAGTTTGGAGCTTCTTTTTTTAAAAAGTCTGGTCCCTTGACTGTTCTAAACTGTTTTTTGTGTCTATTTTGACACAGATAATGCTCACTAGATGCTCGATTATATAGCCTAAATATAGCTTAAGTTTCTAAAAATTCCATGTCCATCTAGTGATCATTTTTTTAGGATTCTTTCTAAGAACAAAGATAAAAGTTAACAGGAATTTTTAAACACTTTATTACAATGTTTTGTTGTCTGTTATAATGATGTTCAGAGACTTTATTTATTTATTTATTTATTTATTTATTTTGGCTGTGCTGGGTCTTAGTTGCAGCATGCACACTTCTTAGTTGCAGCATACATGTGGGATCTAGTTCCCCGACCAGGGATCAAACTAGGCCCCCTGCATTGGGAGTGCAGAGTCTTACCTGCTGGACCACCAGGGAAGTCCCTAGAGACCTTTTAAATTTAATTTTTTAAATATATGATGGTGTTAGAATACTTGTACATTCATATGTCCAAAAATATGAACCTCAACCTAAATGTAACACTTTATACAAAAATCAACTTAAAATGGGTCAATAGATCTAAATGTAAAAAATAAAAGTACAAAAATTCAGAAGAAATATATATTTACCGTATGACCCAGAAATACCACTCTTAGGAATTTACTTTAGAAAATGAAGCTTTTGTCCACACAAAAACCTGTACATGAATGTTTGTAGAAGCTGTATTCATAGTCACCAAAAACTGGAAGCAACACAAATGTCCTCCTATAGGTAAATGGTTAAAAAACTTTAAGATCGTTACGGAAAAAACCCAAACGAACTTTTTGGCCAGCCCAATACATACAACAGCTTGGATGAATCTCAAAGACATTATGCTAAGTTAAAGAAGCCAGCATTCCATTTATATGACATTCTCAAAAAGACAGAACTAGTGCCAGAGAACAGATCACTGGTTGCCAGGAGTGGAGGGAGGGCATGACTGCATTGGGATAGCACAAGGGAGTTTTGGGGGGTGATCAATATGTTTTATATCCTGATTGTGGTGATAGGTACACAGATAGAACTGTGCACTCCAAAAGTTAATTTCACCATATATTAACTTTAAAAATAAAATGGAAAAGTACATGATAAAGTAATGCTATTTGCTTTTCCTTAAAGGGGTTATAAAAGTAACAGTTACTACTAACACTATTGTCTAAAATCAGGTGCTCAGCTTTCTAGAAATTTTATTGTACAGGTTAATTTACATGCAGGTCCAGAGCCAACATTTGGGGGGATTTTATGCTTGACTTTTAAAATAATGTTTCTAGTAACCTTGAATGCTGTTTTGTGAGCCAAAGAATAGCAAGCTTTTCACATGATATACTTTTCCTTCTAATTTAAGAATCAGATGGGCAATTCAAATATCTCCAGCCCTGGGTTACAGCCAAGTACTCAGATCTCCAATCTGGGAAGCACCGAGACTCTAGAAGAGACGCCATCCGGGTCCCAAGATAAGGTTTGTACAGCTAAAGCCCTAACTTCATCCAAGGTAACCTAACAGAGTCAACATTTTGTAAGGATTTTAATGCAGTACAAGTTTGATTTGTTGTTCATCTGTCAGAGTATGTATGTACAGGCAGCAACGTAATGTCATCCTCTCATGTCATATCCCCTGGTCCGTGTAACTGTCTTTCATCTGGATTTTGCCGTAGCCTCTTGTCTGGTTTCCCAGCATTTGCCCTTGCCACTCCCTCCGCTATTCTTAACCCAGCAGCCAAAGTAATCCTGGTATAACATAAGTTAGATCATGGCCTTCCTCCAGTGGTATCTCATCTCACTCAAATAAAAGCCAGGGTCATGGCAGTGGCTCACAAGGCCCTACCTGATCTGGCCTCATGCTCTATCTTTCTGCCTTGCTCCCAGCCTCATTGGCTTTCTGCCTTTCCACAAATGTGCCACACGTGCCCCTGCCTCAGCACAGGCCTTTGCACTTACAGTTCCCTTGGCGTGGAAGACTTCCCTCCTAGAAGTAGCTTGCTTCCTTTCTTCCTTCAGTTCTCTAGTGTCTTCCATAAAGGTGAGAGCCTCTCTCACCACCCTATTTTATTTTATTTGTTTATTTTTAAAATAAATTTATTCATTTATTTATTTATTTATTTGCGGCTGTGTTGGGTCTTTGTTGCTGCACATGGGCTTTCCCTAGTTGTGATGAGCGGGAGCTACTCTTCATTGCGATGCACGGGCTTCTCATTGCGGTGGCTCCTCTTGTTGCAGAGCACGGGCTCTAGGCACATGGGCTTCAGTAGTTGTGGCTCGCAGGCTCAGTAGTTGTGGCGCATGGGCTTAGTTGCTCTGCGGCATGTGGGATCTTCCCAGACCAGGGATCGAACCTGTGTCCCCTGCATTGGCAGGAGGATTCTTAACCACTGCGCCACCAGGGAAGTCCCTCACCACCCTTTTTTTTGGCTGCGTTGGGTCTTCGTTGCTGCGTGCAGGCTTTCTCTAGTTGCGGCGAGCAGGGCTAGTCTTTGTTGTGTTGAGCGGGCTTCTCATTGCGGTGGCTTCTCTTGTTTCAGAGCACGGGCTCTAGGTGCACAAGCTTCAGTAGTTGTGGCACACAGGCTCTAGAGAGCAGGCTCGGTATTTGTGGCACATGGGCTTTGTTGCTCCACAGCATGTGGGATCTTCCCTGACCAGGGATCGAACCTGGACCCCCTGCATTGGGAGCAGAGTCTTAGCCACTGGACCACCAGGGAAGTCCCAGAAAACCATAGTTTTTTAATTAAACTTTTTATTTTGAGATAATTATAGATTATTATGCAGTTGTAAGAAATAATACAGAAAAATCCATGTCCCCTTTACCCATTTACTCCATTGATAACAGCTTGTAAAATACAGTACAATATCACAGCCATAATATTTACACAATATACCCATCTTGTTCACATTTCCTCAGTTTTATTCGTATTCATTTGTGTGTATGTGTTTATTTAGTTCTATGCAATTTTATCTCATGTAGAGCTTTGTATGTCTTCCACCACAAAGATACAGAAGACTTCCATCACCACAAGAATCCTCTGTGTTGCCCTTTTGTTATCGCACTAACTTACATGTCACACCCTCCCAGCCTTCTTCTGGCATCCCTAACCCCTGGCAGTGACTAATCTGTCTCCAGGTCTGAAATGTTGTCATTTCAAGAATTTTCTATAAATGGAATCATATATAACCTTTTGGGATTATGTTTCTTCACTCAGCATAACTCCTGGCGATTCATTGAAATTGTTATGTATGTCAGTAGTTCCCTGTCATTGCTGAGTGGAATTAACATTTTTAACCATTAACCTGTTAAAGGACATCTGAGTTGTTTTCAGTTTGGGACTATTATGAATAAAGTTTCCATGAACATTTGTATACAGATTTTTGTACAGAAATTCCCTTTACTCTGGGGTAAATGCCCAAGAATGCAAATGTTGGGTAATTTGGTAATTGCATGTTTTAGTTTAATAAGAAACTTCCCTGCCATACTGTTTTCCAGAGAGGCTGTACCATTTTACATTCCCATCAGCAATGTATCTATAAAGTTTTTAGGTATGTAGATGGTAATTAAGTTAAACCACATTTTGGATACCACATTACTTTGCTCCATTTTTACTGTATTTGGACTTAGGATCCTGAAGGGCAAACATATATTAGAAGCAATGCTGTGTTTTTAAAAAAAAAGACACAATCAGTGCTATATAAAATTTAATTTTTAAAAAATATATGTTAAGAGAGGCAGCAAGGGAAGGAGCAGATTCCTTCTGGTCTGGTTTATCAGCCAGTGGGCCAGTCACTTCCCCTTTCCTTCTGAATCATGGAATTAAGGATTCTTGCAGTATCTAACTCACAGACTCACTGTGAGATCCAAATGAAGAAATGGACCCCCCAAAACTCCATTTTATAGCCAAAGTGACAGCATTTTGTAAAATATTGAGATCTGGATATTGTCAGAGCCATGTCTAAAATTAGCTAAAATCCATAATCGGCCCTGCATGCAGATTGTATGTTGGTTTAGTAACACTGCCATCTAATGCTGAGGAGCAAGTAATGCTGTCAAGCCTTAATAGTATTAATTTTATTTCAGTTTCATAATTCACTTATTAAAATTCCCTTGGCTGGGCTTCCCTGGTGGCGCAGTGGTTGAGAGTCCGCCTGCCGATGCAGGGGATACGGGTTCGTGCCCCGGTCCGGGAGGATCCCACATGCCGCGGAGTGGCTAGGCCTGTGAGCCATGGCCACTGAGCCTGCGCATCCAGAGCCTGCGCTCTGCAACGGGAGAGGCCACAAGGGTGAGAGGCCTGCATACCGAAAAAAAATAAATAAATAAATAAATAAAATTCCCTTGGGACTACTTCCCTAGTTTGTTTTGTGTTGTTTTTTTGGTTCCTGTGGTTAAGAATAATCGTATCTTCTAGTGTGCCCAGGGCACTAACAGGTAGGAAATCTGACATGGACACAATAAATCCAAACAAATATGAAGTTCTCTAAACAGCAAGAGCTATGGGGTGAGGAAGGAACAATGGAAAACCTGATACAGTTTTGTTGTTGTTGTTTTGTTTCTTGGGTTTTTTAAAAAATATTTATTTATTTATTTGGCTGTGCCAGGTCTTCATTGTGGCACGCGGGATTTTCACTGCAGCATGCAGGATCTTGGTTGCAGCACGTGTGATCTTTTAGTTGTGGCAAGCAGGATGTTTAGTTGAGGCATGCGGGATCTAGTTCCCCGACCAGGGATCGAACCCAGGCCCCCTGCATAGGGAGCTTGGAGTCTTAGCCACTGGACCACCAGGGAAGTCCCCTGATACAGTTTATTAGAATTTTTTTGAGTACCATACATGGTGTCACTCATTGAATTCCATTTCCCAGGGGCATGGTCAGACTAAAACTTGATTTAAGTGAGGCATGACAGAACTCAGAATCCAGTTTTTAAAGATGAGTAAAGAATAAAATTTCACCTTTTCTATGGATGATGGAAGATGAATCCATGAATAAATAAGCCCAGCTACTAGAGGAATACAGCCAGTTACTCTTGTCAGAGGCAGAGAAGTGTAGAGAGGGTCCTGTCCAACTCAGAGACTATAAAGCTTTGGGGAGTTTGTGTGGAGACGCATGCTCTGCCCACTCAGCCTCTTGCGACTGATTCAGCCAGTTACACATTTCCAAAAGTTGGTACCTTTTGACTTGTATCCACCTCTTAGTTATTCAAGTCTTAGCTGCACCTCTGTTCCCCAGTGGATCATATCACCATTCAGTTGAGTAGGTAACCTTTCATCTGCCTGATGGACATCCCAGGATGGTGGCATAATGGTTAAGAATATGGACTGTCTTGTTAGAACTAGGTTGGAGTCTGGTTCTGTTGTTGTACTTGGTCATCATCTATAAAATGGCAATAATAATAGTACTGCCCTCACCGAATAATAGAGTAATGCGTGTAAAGTGTGTAGCACAGGGCCTCATGTGTAATGAGCGTTCTGTCTATGATAACTCTTATTGCCCTCGTAACCTCTTTTATTCTGCCTCATGTGAGATACCTCTGAAACCCTAAAGCTTTACCACACACCCTATTCCAGAGAAAGTCTGAGAATCTGTCTCTGGCCTGGCAGAAGTTGCAGGGAGGCAGCATGGAGAAATTGGAAACTTTCTGCTGCTTTTGCCATCAGAGTTCAGCATTCTGCTGTATGGTTTCATTATTTATTTACTTATTTATTTATATTTATTTAGGCTGTGCCAGGTCTTAGTTGCGGCACAATGGATCTTCATTGAGGCATGCGGGATCTTTTAGTTGCGGCATGCAGACTCCTTAGTTGCGGCGTTCGAACTCTTAGTTGCAGCATGCATGCAGGATTTAGTTCCCCGTCTAGGGATCAAACCTGGGCACCCTGCATTGAGAGTGTAGAGTCTTACCCACTGGACCACCAGGGAAGTCCCAATTTTTAATATGAAGTAGATTTCATACCATTAGAAATACCAGTCTGGGGGACTTCCCTGGTGGTCCAGTGGTAAAGAATCCACTTTCCAATGCAGGGGACTCAGGTTCGATCCCTGGTCAGGGAAGTAAGATCCCAACTAAGATCTGTGGGGCAACCAAGCCCGTGCGCCACAACTACCAAGCTCTCGTGCCTCAACGCTAGAGCCCGCCCTTGCGCCACAACTACAGAGCCCACACGCTCTGCAGCCTGCACACCACAACTAGAGGGAAGCCCACGTGCTGCAACGAAAGATCCCGCATGCCTCAACAAAGATCCTGTGTGCAGCAACTAAGACCTAACGCAGCCAAAAAAAAAAAAAAGAAAGAAAGAAAAAGAAAATAAATAAATATATATTTTTTTAATGGAGGATTTAGAGAGACTTTAAAAAAAATACCAGTTTTTTTCAACAGTCTTAGATATATGTATTAATTCAGTAAATATTTATTAAATTTATACTTCAAAGTAAACTGTATTTTTCTATACTGAAATAAACATTATCATCAAGCACCATAAGACATTCACCATTCTAATCGTCTTGGAAGGTGATTTTTTTTTTTTAATATTTATTTATTTGGGTCTGTCAGGTCTTAGCTGTGGCATGCGGCATCTTTCCTTGTGGCGTGCAGACTCAGTTGCGGCACGTGGGCTAAGTTGCCCCGCAGCATGAGGGATCTTAGTTCCCTGACCAGGGATCAAACCCATGTCCTCTACATCGGAAGGCAGATTCTTAACCACTGGACCACCAGGAAAGTCCCTAGAGATACCAGTTTTTAAGTGTAAGTGTAGAAACATTTCACATGTAAATGTGGGTAATGTTAGTTGTTCAAAAGTTGATTTGTGTTCCACTAGATAGGTAAAAATTGCTATCTGGATCATGTCATTTATGAAGCCTAAGGTGTATTCCATGGTGAGGCATCTCCATGTCCTATTGTTTGATTGCTCCTTTCTTATAACATAAGATAGTATTCTTCCCTGGAAAAGACTCTTAAGTTTCTGCAAGATAGTCCCAATGTGGTCTGTGTTTTTTAAAGTAGGTATGTCTAAATGTTGGTTTGTGCGTGTATATATATATATAAAAGAATATGGTGGTTAAGATCTACGTAATTGGGAATTCCCTGGCAGTCCAGTGGTTAGGACTCCGCGCTTCCACTGCAGGGGCCACAGGTTCAATCCCTGGTTGGGGTACTAGGATCCTGCGTGCTGTGTGGTGTGGCAAAAAAAAAAAAACTACATAATTTGCATTAATGAATAAGAATTAGTGTAGTTTTCCAGCACTTCTTTTGCCAAGCAGTCTTCACCATTTTGTTCTAAACATGATGTGTAAAAAAGGAATTAACCCAACTCAAAAATGGGCAAAGGGGGAACTTCCCTGGCAGTCCAGTGGTTAAGACTCCGAGCTTCCACTGCAGTGGGCGTGGGTTCAATCCCTGGTGAGGGAACTAAGATCCTGCATGCCGCACGGCACGGCCAAAAATAATAAATAAATTTTTCAAATCGGCAAAGGGCTGAATAGACATTTCTCCAAATAACATACACAAAAGGCCAACAAGTGTTATGGTAATGTAAAATGGTACAGCAGCCCTGGAGAACAGTTTGGCAGTTCCTCAAAACGTTAAAATGTGGAATTACCATATGATCCAGCAATTCTGTTCCTGCATATGTACCTGAGAGAATTGAAAACAAGGACTAAAACAGACACGTTTACACTAATGTTCTATGAAGCATTATTCATAACAGCCAAGAGGTGGAAACAGATTGTCAATTATCAGATGAATGGATAAACAAAATGTGGTATATACATACAGTGGAGTGTTATTCAGCCTTTAAAAGGAATAAAATTCTGGAAATACCCTGGCGGCCCAGTGGTTAGGATTCTGCGCTTCCACTGCAGAGGGCACAGGTTCGATCCCTGGTTAGGGAACTAAGATCCCGCAAGCCACGAGGCGCAGCCAAAAAAATAATAATAAAAATAAAAAGGAATGAAATTCTGATACCTGCTACAACATGGATGAACCTTGAAAACATGCTAGGTGAAATTAAGTCAGTCATAAAAGGACGAATATTGTATGATTACACTTATACAAGGTAGGTAGAGTAGGCAAATTTATAGATACAGAAAGTAGAATAGAGATTACCGGGGTCTGTGGGTGGGTCATTGGGGGTGACCGGGAGAGAAGATAGGGAGTTGTTTAATGGGTACAGAGTTTCTTTTAGGGTTGATGAAAAACTTCTGTGAATAGACAGCATTGTGAATATTCTGAATGCCACTGAATTTTACTTAGGTATAAATATGGTTAAAATGGTAACTTTTGTTATGTATGTTTTACCATAACTTTTAGAAATGGGAAGGGGGAAGGAATTGTCTCTCTGCTCATCAGCAGACATTTATGATGCCAGGGATCCAAAAAGTGAGTAGATCACAGTGTTCAGCTTGGGGTTGGAACCTATGCATTCTACTACAGTTACGTGGCCTGGACAGAGAGAGACATCTGTTCCATATCAGAATTCATTGTCTATTTCGGATTACTTTGAATGGATTTGAAACGTTACCACTGAATTTTGAACAAACCCCTGTGTCTTTAATGACTCCTTGCCTCAGGGAACAATGGGGTGATTTATAATAGCACAGCCTCCATATCCCATCAAGTGGTTTTGTTGTTATTATTTTGCATTATAGGGGATGATATTCTAAAAGGATTTGATAGATTTTTAATATCCCCACATATTATTTGATGTTCTTTAAAACATCCAGACACAGATTTATCATAATTGCTGTTAAGAGTATATGTGGGGCAATGTGCTCACCGGTCCCGCAGATCTGTCTCTTGCTTCAACAGTGTTTGGACGGAACAGACCCAGGGACGCCCCTTGCTCCAGCCTCCGACCACCCTCCAACCTTTTTTCCAGTCGCAACCTTCGGAATCAGCCACTCAGCTATCCTCGGCCACCAGGACCAGCTAACACCATTTTTTGAGCTTAACTCCTTATTACCTATCAACCCTGAGCTCCCAGATTCGTCAAAATTATTCCACCAATGTGGAGGCCGCCATCAACTGCCTGATCAGCATGCATCTGCGGGCCTCCTACACCTACCTCCTCTCCGGGCTTCTATTTCAACCGCGACAACGTGGCTCTGGAGGGCATGGGTCACTTTTTCTGTGAATTGGTGGGGAAGAAGTGCAAGGGCGCCCATCATCTCTTGAAAATGCAAAACCAGTGTGGCAGCCATGCCCTCTTCGAGGACATGCAGAAGCCATCTCAAGATGAGTGGGGTACAAACCCAGGACACTTTGGAAGCTGCCGTTCTCGTGGAGAAGAACCTGAACCAGGCCCTTTTGGATCTGCATGCCCTGGGTTCTGCCCGCCCAGACCCCCACCTCTGTGACTTCCTGGAGAGCCACTTCCTTAGATAAGGAGGTGAAACTCATCAAGAAGATGAGTCACCTCCTGACCAACCTCCGCAGGCTGTTTGGTCCCCAGGCTGGGCTGGGCGAGTATCTCTTCGAAAGTCTCACCCTCAAGCACGACTAAGAGCCTCCAGAGCCCACCGGCCTTTTAGGAGCCCCTCTGGTGTCAGGGCTTCTGCCTGAAGCCCCTCTCTGCAGCCACTAGGCAGCTTTTTAACCACCCTGGACCCCTCTCCCAAGCCTTGGACCAAATGGAAACAATAAAACTTTTTGCAGCAAAAAAAAAAAGACTGTATCTGGGTTCATATAATGATGATAATAGCCAACTCCCAATTATTGAATGCTTGTTGGGCACCAGACATTATATCAAGAACTTAATTTTTACAACAGCTCTGTGAGGCGATTAGCCACAGTTGCCCTCAGTTTTCAAATGAGCGAACTACATAGAAATGCTGTAATTTTACCAGTTAACAGCTGGGACTTGAACCTAGGTACTTTTTATTTTAGACCCTAAGCTCTGCAGTTTTCCAGAAGTAAAAATGTAAGGATATTAAACCATATAAAGTCTTTTGCAGTTCTTCACATCCACAGTTTATGATGAGGTGTTAGTGCTGCCTAGTATTTGGAGTGAGACTGTGAATCTGGAAAATCCCTTGAAGTGCTAGAAAGTGTTGTGACAAGACAGTCTTACTAGTCTCGCTACAGCATTGTTAGCGGGGGCCTGAATGTGCCATGTGAGAGTTCCCTCACCTAACCAAAGCCTCTCGTCACATTAACTTGCCAAGATACATTATGTTAGCTTTAATATTAATAGAATTCTCTTCATCGACTATTTTCTAAGATATAATGGTTTGGTACGAAATTGTAATTTTTTACAACTGGAGGAGGCTTCTGCCTCTTCCTCCACAACAGCTATTCCACACCACCTATGCTCTCCCGGCCACCTCTCTCTCACCCAGCAGGTGCTTCTGCCCTCACACCAGGGAGAAAGTGCACAGCGGTGCCCCCACAACTTTTTCTGTCCCTTATGTGTAAGCTCCCCTGCATCCTCAGTCCTCCCTTCCCTGTTGTCCCTCAACAAAGGGGATCCCTAACCCCCTTCCCTGAAGAGCCTGCTGCCCAGAAGCTCCCTCTCTCTTTTCTTCCCACCCTTCACAGCCCAGTGCCCCTGGCACCTGGTTAACACCATTAGTTATTTGTCAAATGGACGCAGCAAACATTGGGGGAAAACTGAGCTTGTTTTCCTGTAGAAATGGGATCATACCATAGTGTTATCATCATTGTATTTCAGATGCAGTGTACTTTAAGGCCTTTATAGACTTTCTGGGGCCCTGAAAATCATGTGTTTTCAGTGAATTTTTTTTTCATGTAAACATATATGTAAACAACTAAGAAGTCCATACACTTTAGGGATAAAACCATAAGTTGATGCTGCTTGTGTCCTCAGAGTACTTTGTCTCCCATGAGGATGTAAGCTCTGTCAGGGTAGGACTTTTTTTTGTTACTTCCTGGTATGTTCTTTGGGCCCAGGTCAGAGCAGGACCTGCCACCCTGTGCATACTCAGCAAATAAAAGTTAAATGAATTCAGCAATACTGCTTGAAGGGAAGGGGCAGGAAAGCTCACAAGTGGGAGGCATGAATATTTCTCCTTTGAGTCCTTGCAGTGGTAGCAATAAACCAGATCACTAAAATATATGTAAATTTAACATGTTCAGGCTTAAATGCTTTGCTTTTTCTTAAGGATTCTGTGATTCGGGAGTAGGAAAGAGGAATGGCTAGCTATTTAAAAAATGGTTAAATTGGGAGGGGCAAGATCAGGGTAGGAGATTAAGAGGTACAAACTACTATGTATAAAATAAATAAGATGTAAGGATATATTGTACAGCACAGAGGACATAACCAATATTTTATAACTTCAAATGAAGTACGATCTATAAAAATATTGAATCACTGTGTTGTACACCTGTAACTAATATAATGTTGTATCAGCTATACTTTAATTTTTTTAAAAAGTTAATTTTATTTTCTGGTATTTGAGGCCTAGTCCTCAAGGTGCAATGCCTACCTTTTAGTCAAAAATCATGAAAATAAAGGTAGGATTGCTTGATCAGCATTTGGTCCCTCTGTCCTCTTGAGTGTAATTTCCCTACCATGTGTGACTGACATAGGGCAATTAGGCACAATTAACTTTGAAGTAAAGTAATTGCCCCTTCACCTTATATCTGTTTGCAAACCAAAAAAAGGTGAATTCTAAGCTATCGCCTAGAGTCCAGAAAATTGGAATTTTACTACTAATGCAGATTTCTGTCCACCACCTTGGGGAGACCAGATAGATGTACCTAGGCCTTAATCCTGAGGACATCTTCAGTTTGTTCCATTTCCTATTTTCAGACTCCACCCAACCTTGCTTCTGCAAACTGTTTTGGTTGATGGAAAAGAAGTTTAGTTGCGCTGGTTTGCAAGAGATTTCTTTCATTGGGTGGTTTGATTTGTTTTTCAGTCTGCTCCATCTGGACACAAACATCTGACAGTGGAAGAATTATTTGGAACCTCTTTGCCAAAGGAACAGCCAACAGTTTTGGGTCTGGATTCAGAAGAAGTGGAGAAGCTGCCAGGAGATGCCTCCCAGAAAGAGCCCAGCTCATTCCTACCATTTTCCTTTGAGCCAGGAGGGGCCCCTCAGTCGGAAAACCTGGGTGCCCATCCTGCTGCCCACCACTCAGTCCAGCCTGAAGTCACCACCCCGGTGCTAATCACTCCTGCCTCCATCACACAATCCAGCGAAAAGCAGGCCCCAAGCTATGCGATCCCGTTGCACCCTGTGCTTAGTCCTACTCTACCAGCAGAAGCTTCTACTGGACAGGCTCCCCCAAGCCTACCCCGAAACACCACCATGATGCAAGCAGTGAAGACCACACCTAGACAGAGGTCTCCACTTCTGAGTCAGCCAGTCCCTGAGCTGAGCCACACCAGTCTGACTGCCAGCCAGAGCCCATTCAGGGCCCCGCTGAGTGTGACAAACACAGCCGGTACATCCCTCCCAAGCGTTGATCTTCTCCAGAAACTCAGGTTGACCCCACAGCATGACCAAATACAGACACAGTCACTTGGGAAAGGTGCAGTGGCACCCAGCTTTACTGCAGCAGCTGGCCAGCTGGCCACGCCTGAGAGCTTCATAGAGCCTCCCACGAAGACAGCAGCAGCAAGAGCCTCAGCCTCCCTGAGCAACATGGTGCTTGCTCCCCTTCAGGTACTGGCAGGAGGGTGGGTGGCTGTAACTGGGTGGGATGAAACTGCAAAGACCTGGATTTTAATTGACAGGAGACAGTTGTTTAAAGAGACAGCTGTTGAGTGTGTCAGGAGCTAGAAGAAAGAGAGATAAGCCCTGCAGTGATCAGCCAGACCATTGGTAACTGGTGTTGTAACTCAATTCACTTCCCAAAGTTATTTCAACTGATAAAAGCTAAGAAACAGTATTTGTATTTTCCTTCCCGGGTGTACATTTTAGGGTTTTTTGGGTTTTTTTGCCTAACAGTTCCAGAAGTCCTTATTTGACTCAGGACCACGGATCCAGATTATCCCAATCTTTGTTCCATCCCTGACTCCCTCAATACTCTAATCGAGTGCCTGCCTTGTGCCAGGAGCGTTAGGGCTGCCATCAGACCATCCCAGATTTGGAGGTCTGGGGTCAAATAAAGCTTCCTCAGGAAACTGATGTTCAGCTGAGATCTGAAGACTCAGTAGAAGTTAGCCAGACCTATTCTAGAGGTAGGAAGAGTGTGTGGAAGCAAGGAAAATAGCACATACGGGGGCCTGGACATGAGAGGGCATTTGCTGAACTTGCACTGTGGCTGGATCTACATGGAAAGAAACGTAGGGGAGCAGGCATTTGTTGATGAGCAAAACTTTGTAAATTGTGTCAAGGAGTTAGAGGTTTGTTCTAAGGGCCCTGGGGAGTCTTTTAAGTGCTTTGAGCCAAGGGTGGCGTGCCGGGAAAGGAGAAGATGGAAGTAGAATGACCCATCAGGAAGGAGGCTGGGGCAGTCACCCAGGCTTGAGCTGGTGGGGGCCTGCACTGGGGAGTGTGGACACGTGGATTTGTTAAGAAGTAGGATCAGTGGGACTTAGTGGTGAAGTGGGTGTGGGGGTGAAGAAGAGGCTTGTCCCTCAATTTATAAGGTCGGTGAGTTTACAAATGAGGAAGTCAGGTCAGAGTTGGAAGTGACTTGTGCAAGATCACAGAACTGAAAGGGGGTAGAACTTTTCAGGGTTTTAGTCTCATGCCCTTTAATAATTATAATCCCCAACTCTTAACATTTTACCAAATAATATTATATAGAAGAGCCCATCATAATAATTGAATATTATTTCTTAGTTAATGGAGTATTTTTTCCATTCCATTGAAATTCTGTACAGAAAAAGAGGAAACCTAGTGTCCCGGTTACATCATTAAATTGTCATTTTTTGCCATTTCTGTCTGCAGTATAAGGAGGAGAGAAAATGTTCTGTTTAACAGATAGGTATCACACCCCTGCAGTGTGTCTGCTGCCACTGTTCCTGTTGTTCTGGAAGTACAGCCAGCAGTGGTGAATGCCACCCCCTCCAGATTTTGACCTCTGGGATAGCACCCTGCTCTCCAGCACACCTCCTTGCAAGGGAAGCTTACAAACATGTACATTTTCATTTATATGGCAGTATTGAATTTTAGGACCTTGGGCCTTATTGAGTTCTAATGTATTTGCTCTACACAGGAAGTTTTTTGTCTCCCAGTGAATGGGGATAAAATTTAGCATGTGGAAGTGTGACTCTGTATGAAGACTATTTAGTGCCACCTGTCCAAAGTTTAAATCACCTTATCAGGAGGTATCACACTGCCAGGATCTTGCATCTCCACAGCCTCAATAGCAAAAATAGGCTTGGGCTGTCCCACCTCTTATAAGAGACACAGGTTTCGGCTTTTTCCTTAGAGACGCTTTCAAGGCTTTGCACGCAGCCCTGTTCTCAGGTGGAATTGAAGGGGGTCGGGTACTGTCCCAGAGCTCTCATCCTGCATTGTCACAAGTTCTGGTCAGCCTCTCCCCTCAGGAGTCTAGGAACCAGTTCATGTCTGAACTGTTTCTTACTGCTGCTAACCTAGATTTTTCCACAGTAACTAAGACATCTTAATGGAAACTTGCTACATCTATTCATCTTTTCTTTTTAAACGTTGCAGTCTATGCAGCAAAACCAGGATCCTGAAGTTTTTGCCCAGCCTAAGATGTTATCCAGTGCCATCCCGGTAAGGATTCCCTTTTTCTGAAGAGCACAGTATGTTTAAGTTCTTCTGCTGAGTGTGAAGTAAAACATTGTCACTTGAGTGAAAAGTTTTAGCTTTCAAGCCTAGGCCCATCTTAGATGCCCCCTCCTGCTCCCCTAGGCAGAGTCATTGCTGTGGCCTCTGTAGGCCTCAAGGCATCTGTCTGCAGTGATGTCTTCCCTGACTGTGTGTATGGGAGGGCAGGGTGGGCCACAGCAGGGGCACTCATTCAGTGTTTGTGAATGGGCGACTGCTGAGAGCAAGTCAGCCTGGTCCCTGTGAGTAGGAGATTGTCTTTGCCCTGGAAGAGCTGTGGTGTCTCAGTAAACAGAGGGCAGCATCACTATGCTGCTCTCATTGGCTTCTGACGTTGCTCTGACGACACAGCCTCCCAGGCGTGTGTGCTCTGTGTCTTG
>NW_021146850.1:0-25000 GCF_002837175.3 Physeter macrocephalus
AGGCAGACAGGCAAGGCAAAAGGAGGCGCTAGGGGAGGAGGCACGCCTCTAATCGGATCCAGAGGCCCTGCCCTGTCCCTGCTGCTGGCTGGTGTGACAGGGGCAGCACAGTTCCGTTGGGATCCCTTTAGAGTTGTGATGAAATTATCTGAAGGCCGCTGCCATAATTCAGACTGACAGCTGCAGCTTTGCGGGCAGCCGGGGCTGGCCTGCTGGGTGGGGGATGGGCAATGGGTTCCCAAGGGCGCTGGGCATCCGAGGGCTGAGAACTGGCCTCTACTGGAGACCGTCTTCCAGACTAGTGGGTGCTGGTTGAGGGCCACATGTTCGGTCTTTTGGGATGGCCTGCCTCTTCCTGAGCCCAGGGCCCCTGTAGATTTCCTTCTTTACCCCAAAAGCCAGGCCTGGAGCAGAGTTTAAAGAAAGCCAACCGTCTGCCCACTGGGGGTGGAGGGCATATAAAGCGTGAGAAAAAAAATTCATTTGAAGAAAAGCTTCAGTCCCCCCAAAACGGTTGAAAACCCTTGATCTGATCCACCTCCCTATTTTACAAACAGGGAAAGAGCCCCAGAGAGGGGAAGAGAATCGCCCAAAGGCACACAGCCAGGCAAGCCCTAGAACCCGTCTTTGACTGGAACTAGGGGTTCTGAAATGCCAGTGCCTGCAGGGAGAACCACATGGGGAGGTTAGTAATAGAGCGGATTCTGGAGGCTTCTGTCTTTAGAGTGGGCCCTGGAATTGGCATTTCCCCAGCCTCCCCCGGGGATTCCAATGCAGGGGTGTCCAGACCCCGTCTAACGCTGCTCTTCCGCCTTGCACCCTGGCCCACACGCTCGCGTGCGGGGCCCCGCCTCCCAGCCGAGGGCTCACCAATGCACACGTTCTCGTCGTCCAGCTCCGCGGAGCCGTTGCGGTAGTAGCCCAGACGGCAGTGCTGGCAGTGCTGGCCTCGTGTGTTGTGCTTGCAGCTGACGCAGGTCACCACGTTCAGGAAGTCGATGTAGCTGCAGCGATTGGAGTGGCCATAGCACTCGCAGTCTGGGCCGGCCAAACGTGAGAAACACCGAGGGTCAGAGAACAAATGGAGAGTGTGCCTCCTGGCTGCCCCCTCCCTGGTGCATTCCGGAGAACTGAGGCCAGGGGTAGGACCTGGCACAGGAAGGTGCCCCGGGTCTCCGACACCTCTGTACCATGTGGGGAGACATGGGCCTGCTAGCTTCGAGCCCGACCAGTGTAGGCCCAGCTCACAGATTGCCACCTGGCCCCATGGGCAGGGCACCAGGGAGGGCCAGTGGGCAGCATCCGCTAAAAACCTGGCCGGGTACCAGGGCGAAGTGCTTTCTGGAGGGAGGCCCTCGTGATGCTGGGGGTGGTTAGACATGATTCATGCAGGGAAGATGGGGCATGCCGTCAGACCATGAGCTCAGGGAGGGCGGTGCCTGGTTTCACGGCGTTCACCACGGTACCCCAGTGATTCAATGAAGGGTGGACGCATGCATGAACGCTGGAGAGGATGGAAAGGGCCAGGAGCTTCTTCCCCATGCTGCTTTGGAAGATGGTTGGAAGGAAAACACCCACCTGCAGGACCCTTTCTTATTAGCCTGAGCTGTTCTGCAAATCTCATTGGCATCGGAGGGCCTGCTTTGGCACGACCCTGAGAGTGAGTGCTGCCTTAAGGTTTGTGCCCCGAGCAGCTCACCTTGACTCCTCCTAGCCCTGGCCCAGCTTCTGACTCTCACTGGAGGCACCTGTGACCACCTGGGGCAAGGCCCCGGGGTTTGGAGGTGGCTCCCATGACATCATCAAGGGGCGGGGTTTGGTGAGGAGGGTCACCTTCCCTGCCACAGAGGGGGGCATCCCTTGGTGTCCCTCCTAAGAGGCTCAACACCCCCTTGAACAAGAAAGGATGCCAGCTCCCCTCTGTGAGACACCATCTGTGTATCTCTAGAAGACCCAACCACCATTTTGTGATGTGAGAAGGAGGGACTGACCAGGTGTCAGGGTCAAGGGCATGGGAGACCTTGGAGAAATGAGCCTCTGAGATGTGCCCAGGAGGAGATGGTGAGCATTCCCACACCATGGCCTCCTGGACCCGTCCCCTTCACCTTGTCCCTCCAGGGACAGTGAGAAGGTGAGGCATCCTCCAGGTGTCCCAAGGAGTACTGTCAGTGACCCCTGTGTCCCAGATCTTGCTTCAGCCAAGACGAGCCCCTGGGCCACACCTCCCAGGGCAGCCAGGACAGGCTATTCCTGGTAGCTCCTCTGCCTGCCCCGTGCTTTTGCCCACTGTACTTCTGACTCATACCTGCTCCCAGCTCCCTTGGGGAGGGAGGACTGGAGGCGAGAGAGGCTCCGTTTCACCTTGACCCAGCTACTCGGGGAGGGGGCATCGGTCCACGCACTGCCTTGTTTTGTTTTGTTTTTTCCGGTGGAGGTGGTGGGGAGAGGGGCCGGAGGAGGAGGGGCTGATCAGCCCCGGGGCCTTCCTCTTACCTTCGAATTCTTCAATAGGCATCACTTGAGGAGATTTGGGCCTGAGCTGGAAAAGTCTGGAGGCCTTGGCAGGGGCGGGGGCAGCAGCGGAGGTGCCCGCAGCTTGGAGAGATGAGAAAGAAGCTCTTTCATCAGCTGTGGTCCAGCTGCCCAGGGTGGGCTGTCCTGGTCGAGGTAAAGCTCAGCACAGGCTCCCAAGGTGCCCTGGGCAAGCTCTGAGCAGCTTTGTCACCTGCTCAGAGACGACACAGCACAACCAGGAACACGCAGACCCAGGCCTGCCTTTGGTCCCTCCTCGGGCACCATCTACACATCCAGCTGGATTAATCCTTCCAAAGTGTTCTCTAGCTCCAACGTCCCTCATATTGCGCTAAATACTTTGCTGAAGCTGGACGATTTTTTGACTGGTTGAAAACATTGCTTTGCACACCCTGTACTCTTGCTCTCCCCTCTCCTCTCCAAACTCCCGTGAGCATCAACTCCAGCGTCTGTAGCTGGTATTCAAGTTTTGGCCATCTCCCTTCCTTTCTGAAGCAAGCTCCCCGCTCCAGCGAGAGTGAGTCCTTTACCGTCCATGGACTCCCCTCCGGCAGGTGCCGTCCAGCCGGGAGCACAGACTGCCCTGCCTTCCACTGCCCCCAGAATCCCAGCCCCGTATTTGCGGGGGAGCATGCCACGGTCTCCTCGGCTTCCGCCGGGGAGGCTGTCGTGCCCCAGTGGGTCCGGGGCCGGGAAGTGGTTGCTCCAGCCTGCTCTCCATCACCGGGGAGGACGCCCTGACTCAGAGGCCGGCCAGGTTGCGGCAACTGCAGACCCTCACCGTTGCGGGTCCGGCTCCGGAACCGCTTGCCGGCAGGGGGCGCTCGAAGCCCTGCTCACCGCTCACCGCAGGCGCGGGCCGGGAACTGGAGGTGTGGCTGGGTTGCTGCCTAAGCCAGGCATTAGGCCTTGACGTCCAGGGAACCGTGAGCCGGGACCGGGGACAGCGTCCCACCTTGGAGACTCGGGCAGGCCCTGTGTGCCTCCTGGGTGTGTCCACGATGGCTACAAATGAGCCCGTGGGCCCCCACGTGTTTCTTCCCACTGCGGCGGGAGAATGAGGCTCTGGGCTGGGTCTCGGTGCCTTCCACGACCCCTCCCCGCATCTCGCTTGGTCAGGCCGCTGCTCCCCGCCATCCCACCGCCGAGCCTTTGCCCCAGCTGGTCCTGCCGCCTGGAAGGCTACCTTCCCCCTTCATCTACTCACAGCCAACCCCCTGCAGGAAGCCCTGTCTGACTCTGAGCTCCACCTCGGCCCAGGGTGTCCTGTGAGCACGGCGGTGGGAGAGAGAGAGGGTTACTGTGATCACGACAGGGTCTCCACTTGCCTCGGAAGCCCTTGGGGCTTAGGGTTAGGGTTAGAGTGTAGGACTGAAAGGGGTCGGGCGTGGTGATATCACCACTGAAAGGGGTCGGGCTAAGTAGGTTCTCGAGAGTTGGGGGTAGGGGCAGGCAGAGCTCCAAGGCCCCTCCCCTCGGCGCCCTTGGGCCCCTTGCCACCCTGCGTCCCCACCCCGTGCCCTGCTCCCTCCACTACAGCGTCTCAGAAGGAGCTCCCCGCTCCCATACCTTCTGCACTGGAGGACACCTGGGGCCAGGGGGCGCCCGCCCAGAGCGGGGCAGCGGTAGATGGCCTGATCCACTCTTCGGGGAAAGAAGAGGAGAAACCAAGTTGTGCAAGGGGCTGGGGCTGGCCGTATCCTGGGGACCTACTGAGGCATCACCGCATACGGGCCCCTTACAAGAAGCAGTACTATATAGGCAGCGGCTCTGCCTACGCTGGCCAAATAGAACTGGGTTCAAATCTACAGGAGAGGCAGCGGTCTACACTACGGCAGCCTATGGAGGGCACACGGACACCGGATGGAAGGGGGCCCCATGCCCGAGGATCTGCGTGCTTTGGGCAGTCCTCTCTTCAGCGGGACACCTGATTCTTGAATCTCCCTCCCTGTGTGGCCCCCGTTCCCACCGAAGGCTAGAGTTAGATCAAGTCCCACGTATCCGCGCCCAGACCTCTCTGCGCTAAAGTCTCTGGCTAATGGCTGTAAAGGGGGCATGTGCTCTGGCCAAGACATCAAACGTGTCCAGAGGGTCCTCTTCCTGTCCAACGCCAATCTAGGGACTGGAGCATCCTCCCTGACCCCTAGATTGGGCCCGTTTTCACCAGAGACCCCCCAAAGTGAGTCAGCCCCCAAATGCCACCGTGCCCACATCTCCAAGACTAACTGGACACACAGCAGGGGACGCAGGTAGGGCTGGCAAGGCAAGGTATCGTTCTGTGCCGAATTTCAAAGGACAAACCCAGAGGGACAAGGGAGAAATCGGATTTTTTCCACTTCTTAAAGGGATTACGCACAATGCCGGCTGGTGGGGAAAGAAAAAGAAAATCTACCAGCTAAGAAGTGTGGGAGACGTTCCAGCTGGGAGCCAAGAGCCTCTGGACATGAAATTGACATTTATGGGATGTTCAATGAGAAGAGGCTGCCGGTGTCCAAATTGGCAAGGGCTTAATTAGGGCCGCGATAAACCCGCCCCGAAGGCATTGTGCTTTTGCAGCCTCTCCCCCACCACCCTCGGCGGCCAAGCTGGGGAGAGGGTCAGTGGTCTTGAGCGGCCTTTCTGCCGGCAGCCCCTGCCCTCTGGACAGCTTGACACTGGCAGAAGGGAGAAACATCTGGGCCAGGGGTTCAAGGGCCCAGGTGGACTTGGGCCAGAGAGCCTGAAGCACTTCTTGGGAGGTACCTGGAGAGAATCAGGACCTTCATGGGGGCCTGGGGGTGGAAAAGACTGGGCCCTCCAGGGACACGCTCAGGTATGCAGGAGGAGCCTTCTCGCAATGATCCGTGTCACTTGCCAAGGCCAGATGGAGGCCCCGTCTGTTCCTTCGGAACTGGGGAGCTGTGCAAGCCAGGTCTTAAAGGCGGCACCACCTCCCAGACCCCCGAGGCCTCGGGGCCGTGGCACTGGGTGGCTGAGTGGGCAGGAGGCATCAGGGGTCAGTGAGCCCCGAGTTCAGGTCCTGCCTGTTACCTTGAGCAACTGCTTCTTTTTTCTTTTTTTTTAAACAGCTTTATTAAGTATAATTTACATGCCATAAAAATCCAGCTGCTTCTTCCTAAGCCTTCGTATCCTCACCTACGGGTGAGCCCCATCTCATGGGGCTGTGAGCAAGGAATAGAGTACAAGCTCCTGGCCCAGGAGACGTCCGAGCTCCCCTAGCTGCAGTGAGAGTCATGATTCGGGGGGTGGGGGGAAAGGGCATCGTGGGGGCCCAGGCATAGGCTTCAGTTGCTAAAGAGGACGGACGGCCCCTAAGACTTGCGACACTCAGGTCACCGGCCGTCACACCGCGGCTGCCTTTTTCTCTTAACGCCTGCAGCCCGGCACTGGACTCAGGATGCAAAGTGGACCATGACCCCGCTGAATGACAGTCCTGCCTGGAGGGAGGGGTACGTCCTTCTCGCCACCTGAGTCCTGGGGACCCTCGCGATCCGAACCTTCTCTCGTCCAGGCTCACCGTCCCGACTCTGATGCTTTCCTTAATTCCTAGCTTTGCAGTTTGCACCCCTCGTACCACGTCAGAAGCAGCTCCAAAGACGGGGTCCGGGTTCCTCAATGCGTGTGTGTGAGCGTCTGGCCTCCCACCCAGACAGATCACCGTTCGCGGGCAGACACGGGACCTACCACGACTATTTTTGGTGCCGCCTGCCCGTCACAAGCTCAGCAAAAAAAAGCGCAAGTCTCAGGCGGCTGGACCACCTTGTGTCCGGAGCCCGGATTTCCAGAGTGACGCATGTCCTCCACCCCAGAGAGGATTCCTGGGCCAAGAGGCCATCCTGAAATCCTCGAATCTCCCGGCCAGCCCCCTGCCCCCTGCAAATGTCTCCCGTCGAGAAGGAAAGGAGGTAGAAAGAAAAGAAGCGTGATGTGTCACCCTGTGGTCCGGTGGAGGAGCTGGGCGTTTTCCACGACATTCGCTGGCTGGGAGCGTGCTGAGCGCCTACCCCCCAACAGGCCGAAGCCGGAGTGCCGGGGACCCTCCCCAGGTGACGGAGGGGCCTCTGCCCGTTGGTAATGCCACCCTTCCAGGGGTCCGTGAGCGTCAGAGAGAGGAAGGGGCACGGCACTGCCCAGGGAGGGAGGAGGGCCCTACCCCGCCGCCTCCTCCCTGCAGAGGGCGTGGGGCAGAGGCGGGGCGCACCGCTGGGGTCCAGGGACCTTGGCCGCATCTTCCCGGCATCCTCTGGGAAGGGTGAGTCCTTTCAGACTCCTGGCACTCGCAGTAGGCAGGAGCCGGTGGGATGCCCCAAGTGAGGCTGGGTGAGACAAGGGGGCCACCCCAGCACCCCAAGCCTTGAACACGCCCCTGCCCTGGCCCTGCCCCGAAAGGCCCAGCAGTCCAGAGTCTGAAAACGCCAGCTCAGGGGCTCCCTTCCGCCTTGCTGATCTGAGGAGTCTACCTTCTTGGCTAACCCTGCACTGTCCGTTCCTGGGGGTCAGCTGCTGATGGGCAGGGAGCAGAGCTGGGGCTAGGATGGCTGGCGGGGGGTGGGGCCTGGGCTGGGCGCCCCCCCGCTAGGTCACCCCGCCTTCTGGCCAGGCTGAGCAGCGCCCTGGTGGGGGTGGGCAGGGAGGAAGAGGATGCAGGACTTTCGCGTGAGCCCTGGATGCCCTGGCTGGGCCCAGCGACAGGTGGGTCCAGACAGCCCGGAGGGCTCTTGGCGCCATGCTCTTGCGGCTCTGGGATCTGGCATTCTCTACTCTACAAGCCAAGCCCCTGCCCTCCCCGGGGCTGATGCTGCCACATCATCGCACGTCACAGAGAGAGGCAGGGACTCGGGCCAGAAGTGGGAAAGGGCAGGGCAGCTGGGGCTGTAGCTGGGCACCCACCTGTGGGCTGTGGGGTGCTGGGGGCCACGGGGGCCCAAGCAGTGGATGTGGAAGGGGCAGGAGTGGGGGGCCCCCCCGCGGCCACAGCGGCCACAGGGCCTTTGGGGGCGGGGCCTTTCCGGGACCTGCTGGTGCCTGGCAAGAGATGAGAAAAGCAAGAAAGGTGGGGGAGTTGCTGGGTGTGGAGCAACGCAGAGGAGCAACTTAAGACCCCGCCGAGTGGACCAGCGTCCCCTCCAGGTCCAGCTTCCTCTGGCCCCCTCTCCGCCCGCTGGTGTCCCACAGGGAGCAGCCCCGGGGCTGAGTGTGGCCCCAAGCAGCCCTGGCGGAGGGAGGCGGCGCCCCTGGAAGCCTTTCTGAGACTTGGGGTCTGCACTGGCTGGCTGTTTGACAAGTCCTCTCCTGCTGAACCTGAGGGCAGATGGCAAGACCCGCCTAGGGGGCGGTGGCTTCAAGGATGAAAGGAGACAGCACGAGTACCCTGCTTAGCCGATGCCCGCACTGTGCCCTGCTTGGTGGTGACTTCGTGAGAGCTGGTCGCCCCCACCGCCCTCCCTCACCTTCCCTGTCGAGTTCTCGGGACTCCCCTGACGCTCCTTCAGACGGTCTGGCTGCTCTGGGGCCTGAGCTGACCTGGACGTGTCGGGGTCCGGGCTCACTTCCCTCGGCCTCCCCGTGGGCGAGCGGCTGCAGAGGTGATGATACAGCTGCGGGCTGCCCCGGCGGGAGGCCAAACCCCGTGGTCAGACTGGGGGGGGGGGGCGGTTCTGCCACTGGCTGGGGAAGGTGACCCCCACTCTTGCCTGGCAGGAGACGGAGGAGCAGAGAGTTCCCCCGGGGGGGAAAGGGGACCTTTCCAAAGCAGCACCAGCTGAGACGCTGGAGGGGAGGAACTGAGATACGAAGGAGGGGGTGAGGAGGGGGAAGAAGCGAATGGATTAGAGGAGCGGGTGGTGAGGCCTATGGATCCAGGGGGACAGGAAAGCCCTGTCTTTCCTCTCCTGCTCTTCCCAGGACATGCAAAGAGGCTCATGCACCGAGGGCCCCAGTCGGCTTCCCAGGGTGGTGGTGACCCACGTGTGTACTTACTGCCAACGGCGGAGCCCGCGGCGGCACCTGCGGAAAGAGAAGGGTCACAGCAGAGTAAGGGGCCCGGCCACCTCCTCCCTGCAGAGGAGGGGGTGGCGGGGCTGGGGAAAGGAAATCAGGGGGCCTGGGCACCTCACCGTGCAGGGATTGGGTCAGATCATCCATTCCATCCTCACTGGCGCCCTGAGAGGGAGGGGCCCCTATTAGCCCATTTTGCAGATGGAGAAACTGAGTCTCAGAGCTGTGACTTACCCTATCAGGGGACCTGCTGATAAGCCTCCGCTGGGGGCTTCACAGGCACCCTTCTCATTTGATTTTAGACTCTCGGGTCCTCCAGTGCAGGACAAGGAGGCGGGTGGCCGTTCCCTCGGGAGTGGTGGGATTTCAGAGAACGTGAGGGTCCCCAGCCATGGGGACAGACTGGTTTACTGGAAGCTCTGATGGAAGTTACCACCAGAGGGAAACCATGGCGCATGCTCCCACCTGAGGAAACGCAGGGACGGCTGAACGACTGATTGGAAGGTGATCGCAGCGCCTGCCACGTGTTGGGAGCTTTCTGCACGTGGGCACGGGCTGAGCGCTGTCCCCACCTGGGCCATTCGGTCCTCACAACAGCCCCACAGGGGGTTTTATTAGGGTCCTGATTCTACAGGTGAGAAAACAGGGCTCAGGCGGAGAAAAGGCTTGTCCAGGGCCACACAGCTGTGAGTGACAGAGGCCTGGCTCCGACCCGGGCCTTTCTGCCTGTGCCCTGGGGACGAGAGGGGCCCAAGGCCACAGTGTGACCTGGGACTTTGGGTACCAGGGCGGGAATGGTCAGTCTCGGGAGGAAGGAGCCAGGGCCACAGCTTCCCCTCCAGGCGGTCCTGACAAAGGACGGAGCGTGAGGACACCCCTCGGTGCCCCGGGAACCCCGGGGGGGGACGCCGAGGTGTGGGCAGGGGCACGTGTGACGCGAGGACCTCCCCTGGTGACCCTGGCGGCGGGACGGTGAGGGAGGCCGGGGAGGTGCACCTGGGGGCCCACGGGGCATGACCTGCAGGTAAGGGTCTTAGTCTGTGGGGGCCGAGGGACCTTGGGGGATCCTTCCAGGAGGAGAACAGGGTCCAGAGAGGAAGCGGGGAGGGGGGGAGGCCAGCAGGACAGATGAAGGGATGAGCCTTCGAGCCAGAGGCAGGTGACAGCGATTAAGGAAAGTGTTCAAGGGCTCCGGCAACAAAGAGGTGGGCGGAGCCGGGCGGGCGGGGCGGGGCTGGGCTGCGGCCCGGAGCGCTCTCCGTGCCTTTGCAGGCCAGCAGGTGCCGAGACTCTGGGAGGTCACCCTTCAAGGGCTTCTTGAGCGGTGCCCGCACACGCACAACACGCCTGTCACAGCCTCGTTGCGAGGCTTCCGGCTTTGTCAGCCTGGAGTTGCATGAATCTTTTCACCGGTTGGTCGCGGGGGTGCCGATGGAGGGGCTCCTGGGAGCGTGCGCCCAGGAGGGGCGAGCTGAGCGGTGCCGGCAGCCCAGCCTGGCTTTGGAGCTGGGTCCGGTGGTGGCATCTAACTTGCTGCTAAACTAGGAGGGCACTGAGGGTCACTGGGGCTCCGTTTGTTCGTCCGGAGAGTGGGATAATAATGAAAATAGCACCCGAGGGGTTACCGTGAGCGTTGAGAAGCTGTGTCTAGAATGTGCCCGGCGCCGCCTCCTTGTCAAAGCCCTTGACCAGCGTCAGCAAATCACCGGGGCGGGGGCAGCTGGGGAGTCCCACTCCGGGGCCAGCCCAGGCCCCCTTGTCCATGGCAGCTGGGGGCTCCCTGGGACTCTTGATTTCATGGAGCTACCCAGGGACTATGTTGGGGGCCAACGATGGGGGCCCCCAAAGGGTGTTCATAGCGCAGGCGTGTGTGGGCGCACCCCGAGGATGCCCTCTGGCACAGGAAGGCTGAGCCGGGAGAGGAGAGGACCGTGCAGAGGGCACGGGCCAGGGCCTCGGAGGACCCCTCTGTAAAATGGGATAATAGGAGACCCGCTTCCTGGGGCCACCCTCAGGGTTGAGGGAGTGGGGACCCCACAGCACTTGGCTACGTAAATGCCCCGTAAACACTGGCTGTGAGGGATGGCGCTGCTTCTCACGGTTAACCCGGGGTGAGGGGTCCCCACCCCCTCCTCCCCGACACCCTCTGGCCTTCCCTCCTGCCCTGGGGGCAGGAAGGGGAAGGTGGGGGAAGGACGCTGAGGAAGCGCATCTCAGGTTTCCAGCAGGGTGCAGGCGCGCCACAGGTTCTTGACGACAGGGCCGGGCGCTTAGCAGCTTGGTAACAAGGGGTGTGCCCGTGTGTGCATATGCGTGCGCGCGCACGTGTGTACACGTGTGCGTGCGTGCATGTTTCTGTGTGCACACCTCTGTAGGGAGCACGTGTGTGTGCATGTGTGTGTGCGATGAGATCCACAGCTCCTGAGGCTGAAGGCTGGGAGGAGAGCATGGCCTCACTGGTCCGAGGGGGCAGCGGGCTCGGGGGGGGGGGGGCCCGGGTGCAGCGGCCGCCCTGCGTACGCACACGCATTGGCCTCACTGGTCCGAGGGGGCAGCGGGCTCGGGGGGGGGGGGGGCCCGGGTGCAGCGGCCGCCCTGCGTACGCACACGCATTGGGAGAGCCGTGGGGCAGCGGCAGGTAGGAGCCAGCCCGCCAGGACCGTGTGCGGAAGCTCCTCTTGCACTTGCCGCAGTCAGGGCCCGTGGTGTTGTGTTCACACTCGCACTGCAGGCTGCCCTCGCGCACGGAGCACAGGTTGGCATGCAGGTTGCACTTGCACCTGGGGGGACACGGAGGGGGCAAGGCGTCAGCGAGCGTGTGGGCGGGCTGTTCCGGCTCTCTGGAGGCGCTCGGAGGGTGGCCTGGAAGGGACTCTTGAGGCCATCTGTCCAACCTGCCACGAGTCTCCTTCGGGACAAACACTCCCGGATTCACCATTTTGAGTCCTTTCCCAGCGAGAGGTGCCCCCGGCTCCTGCCTCTCGGTGAGGGTGGGGTGATGAGACGCCCTTGTGCCACGTGCTGACTTTTTAGTAACGCAGCTTCTGATCACCTTTGCTCTCAACCATGGAGGGCTGACAGGTAGCAAGAGTTACCCGTCCCTGGCTGTGGAGACGTGGACCTGGCCCCAGGCTGCACCTCTGCTCTCGGCCGCGGCCCCCACCCATGCCCTTGAGGGCAGGAAGAAGCCCCAACTCCCCAAACCCCGTCAATTCATCCACACATGTATTATGCATTCATTCATTCAAATATTTATAGGCAACTCATCATTCTGAAACCTGTAAATAACGGGAAAGAACCAAGCATTTGTCCCGCCTGTCCTATAAAAAGGGTACCGCCCGGTAACCAATAGCGGACGAGGGGCTGTCTCTTTTTATGGAAGCATTCCAGCTGATGCTTGAAGAAGGAAGGACAGAACCTGAAGGTCACCGTGTAGCATCCACTACCAAATACATAGCTACAGGCACAGAGCATCAGTAGAGAGAGACAACCAAAGAAACATTCTCGTCAAGACAAATTGAACTTGAATCTGATCAACACTCTGGATCCAGCTACAAGTTTATAGGAAATACCGAGGACAGAGAAACATACTAAACAACACCAGGGGGACACAATCAGCAAAATCCAGAAGTGATGATGTAGTTTATAGGACAGATGACTTGCAAGGGGCAAACCTTGAAATGGAAGGAGGAGGGACCCAGATCAAGAGAAACCGCAAAGGCAAAGCAATCAAGTGCAGATCGTGGACCTCATCTGGATCTTGGTCACACAACCTCTAGACTCGGATAGACAATGTATATTCGTGAGTCAACTGGAAATTTGAACGCTGACTACACTTGGTGATATTAAATTAATGTTTATTAAATGCAGTGATGGTATTGTGGTTACATCTTTAAAAGTCCTTGGCTTTAGGGACACAGACAAGTATTTACAGATGAAAGTATCTGATGTCTGGGATCTGCTTCAGAATAACACAGAAAGGGAAAACATGGGCAGAGATACAGACGAAACCAGAAAGGCTATGAGTGGATTGCTGAAGTTGGGTGACAGGTATATGGCAGTTCATTACAGTAGATTCTAGTTTTGTATGCATGTTGGAAATCCTCCATAATAAAAAGTTAGAGAGAGAGAGTGCTCTATATTCTCATACGGGAAGATTTCCAAGGTATATTGTCAATATTTGTAAAAAGCAAATTGCAGAATAATGTGTTTGGTAGGGTTTTCTTTTTATTAAAATACACAAAGAAAAATATTTATAGGGCACCTGTTATGTGCCAGGCTCTGAGCTGGGAGCGGTGAGTAAAATGGTCGACAAAGCAGATGGGGTCCCTACTCTGATGGAGGATAGGGTCCAGCGGGGAGACAATGAAAAGATCAGTGATTGGGGGAGGGATAGGGAGAATGAGTAGGCGGAGCCCAGGGGATTTTTAGGGCAGTAAAGTGATTCTGTATGACACTGTCATGGTGGCCACACGACATTACACATTTGTCAAAACCCACAGAAGCACACAGCAGCAAGATAGAGCCCTAATGTCAACTGTGGACTTGAGTTGACGATACTGTATCAGTGTTGGTTCATCAGCTATAACAAATGTATCACACTAATGCAAGATGTTAATAACAGGTGGAACTGGGTGGGCAACCCGGGTATTAGGAACTCTTTGCATGATCTGCTCAGTTTTCTGTAAACCTAAAACCTAAAATTTAATATAGACTTAATTTTAAAATAATAATCACGCAAATCTTTCATTAATGTCAATTGTTACAGGTGCCCCCGTGTTCTACAAAGGAGAGGGGATCATGGGTGGGTCTTAACTTAGTCTGGGGGGAGCAGGACAGGCTTCCAGGAAGAACAATTTAAATCTGAGACCTGAAGAAACATCAAGAGTTACTCAGGCAAGGAGGGGAGAACCTTCTGGAAGGAGACAAGAGCATTGGGGAAGACCCTAGGGCCGAGAAGAGCTCAACCCGTAAGGTCTCAGATGAGGTAAGGGGGAGGAGGAGGCCAGACCGTGATTTGGAGGCTGGGTTGTGTTCTGGAAGCCATTGGAAGGTTGGAGGTGTCCTGCTCTGGCTCCTATTTTATATATCACCGTGGTCGCTCCAGGGAGGATGCTTTGTCAGGGGGACCAGAGCCAGGGTATGGAGAGCGGGGAGGAAGCTGTGCCCTGCTGGCAACAGAGGACAGTGGCGTGGACTAGGGTGGAGGCGCCTACGTCCCACCAGTGACGCCCGGCGTGTGCAACATTCCCCCTCGCTGGATCTCGTCATCTCAAAGATCGTTTCCCGAATGCTAAACCAGCATTTCTTCTCCAGCTCGTAATTTTTCCCCCTTCTCTTCATACCCCACCTTCCACTGAGTGACGCTCCTCCCGGACAGAGCGTCTCCCCCTTAGCCTCTGCTTATCCACACGATGAATATTTAACTCCCTGCATCTTCCCACTTCGTAAATCAGTCCTGCCTCCCCTCCTGCCCGCTCTGTCTCCATCTGACTGGAGCACTGCTGTGAGGCCGGCCTTCCAGGGCAAGGGTCCCAGATGGGGAAAACTGGTTGCCGGATTCCTAGCGGCCCTGCAGCTCAGAGTTATACCTGCTGCCTGCTGGCTTCGGAAGTGCCGGGGTTGCCTTCCTTCTCACAGCTTCTCTCTGCCCTCGTATCATCTTGAGGAATGGTTACGGGAACTTGGGCACATCCGTGCTATGGAGTATTATAAAGCCACTAAATAGTATGTTGTCAAAGGCTACTCCAAGCCCTGGGGGATGTTCCAGATAGAAGCGAAAAGACCATACTCAGCAAGTGTTTACTGTGTGCCAATGGGTATCTCATCCGACCCTTGAATGACCACAAACGCTGGTACTATCGTCACCTTCATTTTACAGACGAGGAAATGGAGGCTCAGAGAAGTTAAGTATCTTGCCCAGAGTCACAGGGCTGTCCAGAACTGTGACTGAAACCGGAACGCAGAGAGATCCGACTCCGGAGTCCAAGAGGTTAACATGGGTTAGAATATGGATTGTAAAAATGTACGATACCAAACCGTAGGTATTATAGTGTTATGGACTGAATTGTGTCCCCCCTCGTATTCGTATGTTGAAGCCCCAATGCAACTGTATTTGGAGAGAGACCCCTTAGAGAGGTAATCAAAGTTCAAGGAGGTCAGAAGGCTGGGGCCCTAATCCCATAGGGTTGGCGCCCTTACAAGAGGAGGAAGAGACCCCGGAGCTCTCTCTCCACCATGTGAGGACACAGTGAGAAACTGGCCATCTGCAAGCCAGAAAGAGGGGTCTCACCAGAAACCAACCCTGGCGGCATCTTGATCTTGGACTTCTAACTTCCAAAATTGTGAGAAAATAAAGAAGAGTCTGCTGTTAAAGCCCCCCAGTCCGTGGCACTCCATTATGGCAGCCCAAGCAGACTAGTACGCGCAGCTTCCGATTATGTTTAAGTACATATATGCATACCTGAAACACCAGTAGACAACACATCTAGGTATTCCTGTACTTGTCCTGAGGGAGGTGTGGGATTATAAATGATTATAGTTATTATTTCTATGTCCTTATTTGTCACTTTGCACGTTTCCTACATTCTCTATAGTGAGCAGGTGTTACTTTTATAAGTAGATAACAAATCGTTTTTGAAAACTGGAAGTCAGGCTAGGCGGGGAAGGAGGCTGGCTCTTGAGCTCACACAGGCCTTTCCTCTCAGGAGGAAAAACAGGTCCGTCAGGGTCCTGTCTGGGAAACCATCGCTCCATGTTACACGCCGCGCACTGTTCGTGACTCTCAAGTCCCGGGTTCAAGGATGTTTTTTGAACTCTCTGGAATAGAATTCTGATGTAGAGTGAAGGCCCTGTCCAAGGGAATTAGCCAGTGCTAAAGTCTGTGCTATTTTAACTCCATCCTCCCTGGACACTTAGCCCTGTCAAGCTGTTACTGCAGCACAGAGCTGAAATAAACAGAGCATGAGAAAGCCTGTTCACTCTTTCCCTGGAGTTCCAGTCTACTACCACATATGTACTGTGGGCCTACTATGTGCTCAGCTCTGGGAAAGGCACAGAGAGGGATGGGCAGGCACCCGCTGGCACTGGGGACCCTTCTTCCTGGGAACACTAGACCCCAAGGCTGGTCCATGGCAAAGAAAGGTTCTGTGTTTAAACCTTACTGGTCAACACATATGATGCTCTCCTAATGCCCTCACATCCTGCTCCCTGACTGCCACCTTCCACCCAGGGTCCCAGTGCACATTAGCATATTAAAGGCTCTGACAAGTCCCGCAGGAAAGAAACCTGCTGACTTTGTCTAGCAAAAGTGTGTTTGCAAAACAAACCTTCTGGTATTTGACCTCAGAAGGTTTTGATTTTTTTCATCTGAATTCCTATTTAACATACCACTGAGCTAGCTGGAGAGGAACATCCCGGCTGCGGCTGCGTGGAACCAGGAATGTACCCCACGCCTCTGGCCCGAGGATCAGATATTTTCAGATATCAGCTACAGAAAACAAAGATTGCCATCTCAACTTTGGGTGTTAACACTGACCTTGGCTTGTTAAAAATTTGTAAAAGGGCAGCTGAATCTGAGTAGCGTGTTATAATGATGACAGTAGGGGGTCACGGAATGTGAGAGCGCGACAGGTCTGTGGGGGGCTCGGGGTACAGCTGGGGAGAAGCCTGCCCAAGGTCGTGCAGTTTAAAGGTCGCCCTGGATCCAAATCCAGACATCCTTCCCTGACCCTGGCTCTGCCCCACCCCATGCTGGCCAGCCCCTCCCACCATCTTCACCTCCCAGAGGGTGTCTTGGCTTCCCTGCCCTCCCTGGTTGAGCCCTGCAATGAGCGCAGTGCCTCCTCTATCGGGGAGAGAAGAAGTTCTCTGCTGGGCAGGGCTGCCAGGAGGAGCCCACACAGTGTGGGGGAAGCCTCGCCAGGGCTGGCACAGAAACAGAACCCAGTCAATGGGACTGCTTCTCAGACTTCCTGACTTTTGCAGGGAGCGCATTGCAGGGAGTAACGCGCTGTGTGTGTGTGCGCGTGTGCGTGTGCGCGTGCGTGCGCGTGTGCGCGTGCGCGCGCGCATGCATGGGGCTTCACCTTTCTGGCTCTCTCTCTGTGTCCCTCTATGTCTCTCCATGTCTCTGTGTCTCTTCCCATCTCTGTCCAGCATGTGTCTGATCCTGCTTTCCTCTAGACCTCTGCGCGATGCAGTTCCCTCCGCTTGGATCGAGCTGCCAGGCTCCGCCCCTTTCTCCTAAAGCTAACACCTAGGGGGCGTGTCAGGTTCAAGGCCAAATGTCACTTCTGCAGGGAGGGCCTCCCATCAGCCCCTGCTATACCTTCCCTCGCCCCAATGCTCATTGTAATAAGCAACATCTCCCAAAGGGGAGCATGAGACATGACTGGGGGAGACGCGGGCTAGAACTATAAAAGAGTTTAATTGTTTTTGTTTATTTTTGATTACACAGTATTTTTTTTTAAGTGACAAACTCACCAAGGCTGGGAATCTCAAAAATATTATTTGGCCAAAGGTCAAAGTTTAAAAGCATATTATTTGAAGAAATTATTAAGTAGATAAATAAATCATGTGCAAAAGACTGACATTAGAACTCACTCTCACGCCATAAACAAAAGTTAACTCAAACTGGATCAAAAACCTATATGTAAGAGCTAAAACTAGATAACTCTGAAAAGGAAACACAGGGGTAAATCTTCATGACTTCGGATTAAACGGTGATTTCTTACACGACACCAAAAGTACAAGTAACAGAAGAAAAAATAGATATATTGGACTTCATCAAAATTAAATACTTTTGTGGTTCAGAGGACGCCATCAGGAAAGTGAACAGATAACCCACAGAATGGGAGAAAAACCTCACCTCTGGTAAGAGACTTATATCTAAGAATATGTGATGAACACTTACAACTCAATAATAAAAAGACAACTCAATTTTTCAAATGAGGAAAGGATCTGAATAGGTATTTCTTCCAAGAAGATACACAAATGGCCAAGAAGCACATGCTCACATCACTAACCATCACAGAAATGCCAGCAAATTACAGGGGTTACCACCTCACATCCTTAGAACGGCTGGTGTCAAAACCACAGATAATAACAAGAAAATGATGGTGAGAATCGGGAGGAGATGGAAGCCGCGCACACTGCCGGTGGGGGTGGCAAGTGTTGTGAGTGACTTTGGAAGACTTTCCTAAAAAGTGAAACTGACTCACCGTATGACCCAGCAATTCCCCTCCTAAGTATATACCCAAGAGAAACGAAAACACATCTGCACAAAAACATGTACATGAATGTTCACTGCGGTGTTGTTCATAATAGTCACAAGGTAGAAACAACTCACGTGTCCATCAACAGAAAAACCAAATGTGGTGTATATACACCATGGAATATTGTTCACCCATAAAAAAGGAACAAAGCACGACACCTGCTACAGCGTGGGTGAACCTGGAAGACATCACGCTACACGAAGGAGCCAGACACAAAAGGCCACATATCGTATGATTCCACTTTTATGAAATGTCCAGAACAGACAGAAAGTAGACCCGTGGTTGCCAGGGGCTGGGGAGAGGGGAGAATGGGAGTGACCGCTAGATGGTACAGGGTTTCTTTTCGGGGAAACGAAAACGTTCTAAAGTTGACTACAGGGATGGTTGCACAACTCTGTGAATATACCAAAGGCCACTGAATTGTACACTTTAAATGGATATGTTATGGTATGTAAATTACATTTCAGTAAAGCTGTTGCTAAACAAACAAATGAATAACTAATTGGAATATATGGGAAAGAGTGAGGTCGTTAACTGAGTGACTAAAGCCTGGGAACCAGGGTTTTATCGCAGTCTCTCTCCTGCAAAACTTCAAAGGTTTGTTTTACTATTTGTATCAACCTAGCACGTTGCACCTTAAAGAAAGGCTTGCTGGGTGAACATAGCTGATATAAGGCACCATTCTGAGAACTCCTCACGGATAAACACCTCAGCCTTTACCAAGCATCCTATGAGTGACATACTATTATTATCTGCATCATGCAGACGGGGAAACTGCGGCCTGGAGCGGTGAAGTGAGCTGCCTGAGGCCCCCTGGCTGGTAAGGGCCAGACCCACGACTTGAATCCGGGCAGCCTGACGCCAGAGCCCACACTGCAGGTCCACATGCCATGGAGGCCCAGTGTGGCAGACACCGGGACCCTGGGATCAGCGGGCAGGGCTTCGACCCGCTCCCAGTGCACGTGCCGGCTGGCCCTGCACAAATTCTTCACTAATCCGAGTCCTAGTTTTCTCACCTGGAGGAGGGGGAGCAACAACCCTGGTCACACCACGGGCTGCCGTGAGGATCGGTGACCTCGGTCATTCCTGAATAGGGGATGAGCGAATGGACGTAAGTAATGCACCTGCCACGTCACCCAGCCTCGCACACAGGTGCTCGTTTGGGGTTAATACTTCTCCTCTTGCCTCTCCTGCTGATCGTAAGATGGCAACCCTGGCCCCTGGTCGCCCTAGCCTGGGATGTTCTGCCGCTCCCTGTGTGACCTTAGGAGGGTTGCTGAAGTTCCTCGGCCTCTGTTTTCTCATCTGTAAAATAGGGATGGCAGTGGCACTTACCTCATGTGGTTGTCATAAGGAGCAACTGAGACATGGCCCTGAAGACACGCATATAAGTGCTGGGCAAATGCTAGTGTCTTGTTGGTTTTCTCATTTCTTATACTGATGAGTGTCTAGAGACGGGGTCCTGAGAGCATTCCTTGAATGAATGTGTCAGTTCTTCACCAGAACCTCATGAAAGGTTTATTGCTATTATCTCTATTTTACAGACAAGGAAATGAGGCACAGAGAGGTTCAGCAAGTTGCCCAAGGCCACACAGCTGGTGAGCCCCACTTTAAGAAGGGGGTGGCGGCCTGGAGGGTCTCCAGTGCTGGTTCTCAGGCAGACATAGGCTCAGAGAAATCCAGCCTGCCCACAGTTCCCCCAAAGGACACAGTCACGTCTTTCCCCCCTCCCTCAGGCTGCTGTCCTGAGGTTTCTCTTCCCTATTCCAGAAGGCCCTCGGGAGACGAAATTAAAATAAATAAGCAAGCATATATAAATACTCTATAGAGCACTCACAGGTGGACAGGTGACGTGCGTTATTAACTGAATCCTTGTGAAAACCCAGAAGGCATCACTCTTTCCATTTTATAGGTAAGGATATAAGATTGTAGTGGGTCAAGTATCACGAACTCACCCCCAGGTCCCTGGGTGGAAGAGGCTCGATTTGAACCCAGAACTGTTGGGTGCCAGGCTTGGACTTCGTCACCATTCTATTAATGGCCTGTCTCTCCCGGCACTTGCCTTATGTTGATTCCGCTTGGATAATGAAGGCCAGTGGGGAGGGCCACCGGACAGATACTCCCAAGCCCACTACCAATTCCGAGGCCCAGGCTCAGCCAAGGAAATGCAGGACAAAGAAGCTCCCTTTCCTAACTTGCTTTCTAACACCAACTGCAGCCTGCGTCTACACGTGGGTGGGTGGTCCAGACTCCTGGCTCTACCGCGGGCCCGAGTATTTCTCCTGCGTCCATGCGATCAATTTTCCTAGGGAATTACTTTCTGAATTTGACCTTTGAGAACCATCAATCTCACCAGAAAGCCATCATCTGCGCCGCCTGACCCCGCTACACAGCACTTTTCGGCTCATCCATCAGGGAACATTATTTAATAATGAAAGAGGGACAGGGCAAGGCCGGCCAGCTCACGAGGCCTGCCACTGGCCAGCAGTCCACTCCCAGCCCATCAGGATCTGCTGCCTCTCCCATCACAGAATCCCAGGGCTCTGACCCTTTGTATGGCAGCAGGGGTGGCTCCGTAAGAATGGGGGGTAACGGAGGAACAGAGACACCGAGTCAGCAGCCAGAGTCAGAGCAGATTCCCTGCTCCTGATTTGCCTGGGTGACCCTGAGCGAGTCACTTCTCCGGATCTCAGAACTTCCATTTGCAGTTTGGAAGGGGTGAATTACATCTTAGCTTTTCAACTTTTCTATTCAGTTGTTCACGGGTGCCTAACATACTGTCTGGCACGCAGTGGGCTCTCAATCAATAGTGGCTGAATGAATGAAGGAGGAAAGGAAGGGAGGGAGGAGACAATGCACAGAAGCTCTTCGCACGGCATCTGGCACGGATGAGCCTTAACGGCTCAGTGAAAGCCAGGCAGTATCGCGGCTGGAGCAGCGTGGTGGCAGGTGACTGCAGGGTCTTAGTCTCCAGGTCCATAAAACTGGGGACTTGACGGTTTCCACGGGACAGGGCTATTGAGAGGATGAAGATGGGCTGGCCCACGGGGCGTGCTCAGCACAGGGTCGGGCGCATAGGGAGCGCCCCATAAATACCAGCTGCTTTGCCATCGCTAATGGCCAACAAGTGACATCGGTGGGAATCTGGGGGGATCCCCAGGAACAAAGATTGTCCTTATTCGGCAGCCCCCAGGTGCCCAGCCCCAAGGGACAGGTCCCCTTATCCATGCTGTCCTGCCGACGCCCTACCCCAGAGCCCCCCCCCACCCCGAGATCAGCTGGCCTGTTCTCCAGGCCCCTTGGGACACGCCCACTGTCCTCTTAGAGTCGCTTCCGTGAAGGGCCTCCTGTCACTACAATTGCCAGATGTAGCAAATAAAAATATAGCATGCCTGGTTAACTTTGAATTTCAGGTGAACATGGAATAATTGTTCAGTATAAGCACAGGCGTGTCTCGGAGGTATTGCGGGTTCAGGTGCAGACCAAGAAAGCAAATATCACAACAAAGCGAGTCACATGAATTTTTTTGGTTTTCCAGTGCATATAAAAGTTATGTTTACACTATACTGCAGTCCATTAAGTGTGCAATAGTATTATGTCTAAAAAAAGTACATACCTTGACTAAAAAACTATTATATTGCGAAAAATGTTAACCATCAGCTGAGCCTTTGGTGAGTTGTAGCAGTAAACATCCCAGATCGCTGATCACCACAACCAATGTAATAATGAGGAAAAAAAGTTTGAAGCAGCGCGCGCATTACCAAAATGTGACACAGAGACCTGAGGTGTGCAAACACTGTTGGAAAAACAGCACCGACTGACTTGCTCGATGCAGGGTTGCCACAAACCTTCAGTTTGTAAAAAAAAACACATTATCTGCGAAGTTCAATAAAGTGAGAGCGATGAAACAAGGTTTGCCTGTATGTCCCAGGAAATATCTGGGACACACGCTTACACTAAAACAATCGTTTGCGGTTCATCGGAAATTCAGATTTAGCTGGCATCCTGCGTTTTACCTGGCAGCCCTACCTGCCACCCCCGCTCACCCACATGGTGAGCCATGGCCCTCTGGCCCGACCCCTGACCCCTCTCCAGGCCTGGCCTGGGTGTCCCCACCCACCCATCAGAAGCTGGCCGGGCTGCCTGCCCTCCAAAGAGGAGGCCACGGCTGCCTTCTCCTCTAAGTCGCTAAGTTGTTTCTTTTTCTCTAGTTGATGAGTCCCTAACGAGCCCCAGGGGACCATGACGGTCCCGAGGCAGGACCGAACCTCACCTGCACGGGAAGGCCGTCCCAGACAAGCCAAGTTCTCAGGGAAATGTGCCCTGCTCCTGCCAGGAGGAGACTGACATGCTGACTTCACCCCCTCCTGTCCACCTGCCGGGCCCGGCCGGGGGCCTGACAGCCGCACGAAGCACGAAGCAGTCGTCGGGACGGCAGGGCCACCAGCCCGCACCGGGCGCCAGCGTGCCCTGCCCCGCAGGGAGGGGCGGGCAGCGCCTGGGAGCTGCTGGCGGGAGCGCCATCTGGACACGGGCCTGGCACCAGTGCGCCACGAAAATCGAAAATCGTGAGCCGGGCCCTCCCCTCCTCAGGGTGAGAGAAGCGGGGCGTTTGGAGCGCCTCCCAGACAGGAGGGTGGAGGAATGTAGGTCAACTCCTGGCTGCCGGAAAGAGTGATGTCATCGGCTCCCGGGGGAAAGATGGGGAAGTGGTGAGTTTAGGCGAGCGAGAGAGCCGGGGGCCGGAGCCGGGCAGGGAGGAGGGGGCCGGGGCTGGTTCCCCTCAATGGTCAAACCTGCCAGGATTTCAGGGCAGTCCCAGGGGCCCCTCGGTGAGCACAGGTGGGGCGCCCGGGAGAGCCCAGGACCCTGGGGAGTCTTGGTAATTGATCACCTCTTCCCGGTGTCTCCCCCACTTCTTTTACCACTTGTCCAAACATCATTGCATATGGAGCCTTCTGGGAGTGGATGGGTGTATTTCTGACACCTTGAAGGCCAGAGTCGCTTGAAACAAACTTCTATTTTAAAGCCGCCAGCAGTGTCTTCCCATTTCTCTTGTCAGAGAGAGCATTTATTTCTGGGGAAAGACTGTTCTTTTGTTTGGGGGAAAAACAGTTCAGTGGGCTGTTGGGTTTATAGCGAAGCAAACCCCAAGCCTATGCTGGCCTGGAGACGTTAGCACGTGAGGGTGGACGCGTGAGGGAGAAGGCTGACCTCGAGAAGGGCACTTCCCTCGCGGAGGGGCCCATGCATCTGGGGTGGGAGGCCCGGACTCCAGGGAGGAAGGATGCAGCCATGAGAGGGGGCTGGGGGCTCACGACAGAGGTGGTCCAGGGGCTGCCCCTCCCAGGCAGCAGGTGGCCACGGCCAATGGCTGGGTCTCCAGGTCAGCGCTGGCTAATGGCCATCCTGTGAAGCGTTCTCTTTGCACGCGATCATTCTCCTTGGCTCGCCCCAGCCTGTGGGCCCACGTGTGATGGGTCACTGTGGCCTGGGGGTGTTAGATCTTCTTTGGGGGATTAAGGGAGAGACCGTCTCCCTGGCTGATGCACAGCAGCGTGGAGAGATTAGCAGTCTTCAAGGAAGCAAGCAATGGCCAGGAGAACCTCTCCCGATCCTAGAGAGGCTGGACCAAGAGGTGACCAGTAATGAGAAGGCCATAGTTGGGGGTCTCGCTAAGGGAAGCCTATAAAATATTGGACTCATAGCTAATTAGTGGAATGGGGGCAGGGCTAGGGTACTGGTGGGAAGAGGGCTCCTGGATGCTGGAGAACTTGAACCGTCGGGGTCAAAAGGCTTCAAGTCAAGGCCTGAGACCCCGAGAAGAGGGGGCACTGAGAGCCGCGCTGCAGGGCGCGGGTGTGCAAGGCCTCGGCCACCTGGCGTGACCTGGCTCTCTCAGGGTAATGTGGATAAATGCCGGCTGCCGCATCTCCTGGAACGCAGTCAGGCTGGCAATTGAGTTCATTGCCAAATCAGATTTGGGCCTCTGTGCGAAGTCCTTTTAAATTAAGTGCTTTAACGTACGTCACCTCCTCCAGCCTATTGATAAATTCTATTACCCATTAGGAAGCCAGAGGCAGCTTCCCAGCCAACAGGAGAGAGGCTGATGGAGGGGTGCTGGGGGGCTCGGGCATGTGGCTTGGGGGAGACACGGTGGGTATGACCAGGCTGGTTGACTAAAGCAAGATCTCCTCTTCCCCCGTGGGAGGGCTCAACACCCTGGAGGGAAGGGCCAGGCCTGGGTCGGGGGAGAGCGGGGGATGTGAGGAGTGCTGGGCGTGATGGTGGAGGGGCAGCGATGGGGTGGGGGTCAGCCAGCCCGTTGGTTTTGTCTACCCACCTCCTGGCTCCCGGATCCCAGACCGCTTCTCCTCCGAAAGAGTTACGGATATGAAGCCCCATTTGTTCACGTAAGTGAGTTCACTTGTTCATGAATGAATGAGCGAATGATTTCAACGAATACACGGCATCCCCGCCTGGCTCTCAGGGCTGGCCTTACACGGTCAAGAACACAGACCCAGACCCTGCTCCCTCAGAGCTCGGAGCCCGGGGTGGGGAAGGGGAGGGCGGCTGGGTACAGGGGTGTGTGTGCAGCAACGCACCTGTGACAACGCAGTGGGACTGCCGTGCTCTTTGAAGGCCAGAGGAGGGCAGGCAGGGGCTGGCCGCCCAGATCTCCAGCCTGCGGGGACCCCGGAGAGGCGCTCTCCGAGCCAAGCCCTGAGTAATGAGGAGTCTGCCAGACAGGAGGGGTGCACGGGGTGCGTGTGCTCCAGGCAGCAGGAGCAGCCCAGAGGCGAGTCAGAGGGACCCAGCTCCGGGCAGGGGGCCGGCCTGTGAGGACGCAGGGCCCAGGCTGCCCAGGGAGGCGAGGGGAAGGATCTGTGGGCCACGGGAACGCAGTTTCTAAGGTCAACGGGAAGCCGCTGAGGGGTGTTGTTCAGGGCAGTGATGTGAGTGGGTTTGGGTTTGGGGAACGACCTCCGCGTGGAAGGGGGAAGGCCGAAGGGGGCAAGGCCAGTCCTCTCCCCAGACAAAACCCTGATGCGGCACGTGCCCCTCTCCGTGGGGCAGGGGTCGTGATGGGGTCCCTGTAGGAAACTGCTCAGGCTGACAGAGTGGGATGGGAGAGGTGGGTAGGAATCCAGAGGCGGTCACACCGGTCAGAATGGCCATCATTAGAAAGTCTACAA